>NC_089785.1:2362492-2369992 GCF_040412425.1 Macrobrachium rosenbergii
GTCAAAACATAGAAGAAAAAAATGATATTTTGATATTAAGGTGATGGCCTGAACAGAAATGGACATAAGTTAAGTTGTTGATTGGTTTCCTAGAATTACTGAATTTGCATTGAAATGGTTCTCTATGTATTAAAAAAAAATTTAAGAAAGGGGGAATTGTCTTTTTCTAATTCTAAAGTAAATTTAATGGATGGTACCTGGTTATTCAAATTAGAGAGTAAATCATTTGCATCAACACCAGCAGGCAAAACATAAAATATCGTCAGCATATCTATACCACTTTAAAAGAGTTTAAATGATATTGAGTAAATATAGTTTTTCAAAACAATTCCATATACAAGTTTGAGAGGAGTGGGAATAAAGGGTTGCCAATTGCCATACCAAATAGTTGTAGGTAGAATTCACTATTGAATATAAACTTACAATCACAAATGCACAACCTAGTGTGTGAATTAATATGACTTGCAGGTAGAGGTAATCCATGATGGATTAGTTCGTACCTAAAATACTCTGAAATAAACTAAATCTAGTGAATTATATAAGTGAGAATTAGAGATAGTCCCAAGTAACGGGGACAAGAGCTTGGCAATATATTTTTAAAGTTTATATGATACTAGGCCACCAGTGCTGTTAATAGAACGCATAGGATTATTTTCTTTGTGCATTGTTACTAGTCCATACAAATAAGGTAACAAGGGAAATTTTACTGGAAACTGACCTGTTAGTTCTTTTTTATCTTTAATGATTTTTTTCACTGTGTTATTGAAATTTTTTTACTTGATCAATGGGATTTTTTTTTGTTTTGTTTTTTGTAAGTCGTATCATCATCCAGTAGGGTCTGCATACGTGATATGTAGTCAGCTTTTTCAAAACTTACAATACCATTCGACTTATCAGCTTTTGTGATGTTGACTGATGTAAGTGTTTTACTCTTTAATTTGGATAACCAGGTAACATCCATTAAATTTACTTTAGAATTAGAAAAAGACAATTGCCTCCCTTCTTAGATGCTTTCATACACAGAGAACCATTTAAATGCAAATTCAGTATTTATAGGAAACCAACCAACAACTTAACTTATGTCCATTTCTATTCATGCCAACACATTATTAAAATATCCATTTTGCTTTTATGTTTGTATGAGCATTGCACATTATCAGTCCCCAGTATTTAAATCAAGAAATAGAATATATAAGAAAAATATATTCTAGTATACGTTACCCTTCACATATGCTAGATATTTGTTATAATAAAGCCCACAAAAAGTTTTATAGTGAAAGTAAATGGAGAAAGTGGTTTTGAAAACATAAAATCATTGTTAAAATCTTTTAATGTCAACCTCGGTTTTTCCTATAATAACACAGTAAAAGGAATGTTAATAAAAAATAGCCCTGAGGAAGGCAACAACATATAATATATAAAACTCCATGCTTTGACTGCTCTTCTTTTTATATAGGTCAATCTAGTCAAGATTTATAATTGAGAATTAAGCAGCATAATTACTCTATCAAAGCTGGGCAAACATCCAATGCAATATTCATTCATTTAAGTGAAAACTCTCACAGGAGAAACTGGACCGAAAATTCAGTGATTGCCAGATCGAAAGATTTCTCTTCACGAAATCTTTTAGAATCTACAATTATAAAGCTTAATTCCAACTGTAATTTCAGCCTTAGCGTTGGCATATATTATTTGGACCCTGTATTAGAAAAATGTTCAAGAATGACCTTAAAGGTAAAATCACTGACTTAATTGCTAATGTATTTCTATGTATTCATATGTTTAATAGTTTTATACTAATATATTTTTATGTATTCATATATTTAATAGTTTTTGAAAATTTTTATTTTGCAAGAAACTGTTATTGTCTACCAAAATGAGAATATATTAAATGTTGTACTTTTATAAATATGTAATCAGCTTATTCATTCCAAAGTGAGTTTTAGTGGTCAGTCTCTTCCCTGTATAATCCTTTAATTGACTCCTCCCTGCTTTCGAGTCAGTTGGGCTTAATCCTTTGTAAAACCTCTCAAAGAATTTACTTTTGTTTTGGTAGGTCCACTAATTCTTCAACTGTGTTGGATTCCAGGTGCATCCGTTCTTTATAATCCACATCCCCAAGGATATCTGTATGTCATCTGTCAGTTATACGAGCTCTCTTGTACCCTTACTTTTACATTTTTCATCAGTCTGCTTGTAAAGGACAGTGTGTCGAAAGGCTTAGCAACCACTCTGTTGTTTCACATTTTTGCCTTTAATTATATATGTATATGTATGTATATATATATATATATATATATATATATATATATATATATATATATATATATATATATATATATATATATATATATATTAATGTCTGTATGTACGTATGTGTTTGTGTTCATGTGCATTATAATAGAAGGGTCTTTCCTGTCTAATTTGTTGGCATCGACCCTTCCTTTTAAAATCAGTTAGGCAATAAAGAATTAAACGTCAGAGTAAACGCCGGAATGGAAAGAAGGGAATTCATAGTCTGATTTAGTAAGGGAAAAAGAGAAAGATTGTGTTTATTTGTAGCTTTTTGTTTTGTTTTTGGCTTTAGGTTCTATTATTTCAAAGCCTACCTGACCATAAGTGGTTCCTAAACTTTCATTTCTCGTTCTTTTATATATTTTTTTTTATTTTAAAGAGGCAATCGAGATTTAGGATTGCAGAAGACAGCATGAAATTTACAGCAAATGCAGAGAAATAAAAAAAAAAACAGTGATCTTGTAATAACGATACGAAGTAAAATATCGTGTGTGAATGTGCATGTACAGTATTTTGTTTGTACTTAATATATTAAAAATGTTGCAAGGAAATTAACTACTTCAATCATCTTTTTAACTTTTCCTAGAGCAATTTTATTCAGCCTATGCAATGCTTCTTATTTATTTTACTCTCATAAATAGAACCATACCTACTTTTCATTTTTATGTTTTGTAGCTGATGGATTCTAACATTATTATTCAACGTGAAGTCAGGTACAGACTATCTTGAGAGTCTGTGATAACTAAGCAGTGTTTCAGTGGTTGATAAGATGCGATAATTTTGATTCATAAAAGGTTTCATCTAAGCCGTCATAAGTTGCTTTCTAAATGTCTCACTACCATAGAGAGAACTTAATTCTGAGAATGAATGATAGGTTAATAGAAACCTATTAACATCACTTCAAAAAAGTGTACAATACTAATTTCTCAAGATTGCTCTGGCAAAGTAGTGGGACACTTTTTTATTCCTTCTCCCCACGGAGTGTATAGGTAACTTAATTAGATTTAGGCTGTCTGCTCATAAAATAAGCCGTGGAGTGGATTCAGTTATGATATTTAGCCTTCAATGCCATATTCTCCAAAACGTAGTAATTATTCATATTTAGCTACTTTTGACTTGATTCGATTCATTTCTCTGTTTAGGAACTTCTAGCTGCCTTTCAGATAGGGAGATATTTACCATCGTTTGTAAGATTTAGCGCACTGAACTTCAGCAATCAGAGATTCTTACAAACTAATAGTGCTGCGGTTTAAGACCCCATAGTGGGGTCATACCCCAACCTGAGGTATAACAAAAAACCACCCGTATTATATTGTTGTGCTATGTCTCCACATTATGAAATAGTATGATGTACTTATAAAAATGTGTTTTGTGTAGCTTTTTTTTAATGGTTTTCGTATAATGTATAATCATCAACACTAATGCACAATGCAGTTCGCAATCACATTTCGTTTAATGCACTTAAATTTTAGCTAGATATTTAAAAAATGTATTATAATATTGCTACACATTCATTTTAAAAAACGCAACATTTTGTAAAGCTTTCAAAACAGGAAAATGGTTTATTATTGAAATATAATAACTTTAAATAGTAAAAAGTGCAGTATTTTGTTCAAGCTTCACAACATATGCCTTAAGCATAAAGAAATTACAATATACATTATACATTAAATAGTAAATCAATAACAGTTAATCATTTAAATCATTATATATATATATATATATATATTGTTGCAATTGCAATAACAGCAATACGTAATTGGACATCAATAGCAGTTATCAGTTCAATCATCATCATCAGAATCTGAGTCCTCAGTGACTGTGTTTTGACATTCATAACCCCAGCATGCACAAAAGTCAGAGCATCTGAGATTGGTTTTCAGGCACTGACATTGGCCTGCTGATGTGCAGTCAGTATCTTTACAGTAGAGATGTGTAATGTCACGAACCTCTGTTGGAGCAAGTTCCTTCAGACACATAACTGGCTGCAAACCATGGTCCTCTGACCTCATCCAACCATTTTTGTTTCAATCCCAGAGAAATGGATTGGGTATGTGGCTCTGTTTCCACAAGGCTACCTGATATCTTGCTCTTTTCACATGCTGAGCAGCTGGTCTGTTAGTAGCTGATGCCATTACATAGCAGAGCTTGTCTAGTGATTTTCATGCAAGCTTCTGTTTCCCACATAACAAGAACACAAACTGTCTTGCAACATCCAAATCAACCATTTCATTACCAGATGATCCAAAATCATTCAGTTGCTGGATGACACAGTAGCCATTGCATGTGTTGTTGACTTACCGTCCAGTGTCTGTTCATTCTGATCAAAGTTGTCAATTGCAGCATTAATCTGGACGATCTCACCATCATTTTGACTTCGAATCCCTCTTGGGATAAAGATACCTTGTGATTCTTCTTCTATGGCTGCAGATGTTTAAAACTTTGTGACTTCATCATATGAAATTGAATGTCCCAGTGAATGAAGAATTTCAACAAGTTGTCTGCTACCATATTCATGATGAGCATACAGAGCAAGGCCTACAGTGATTGGTGTGCATACACGTAATGACTTTGCAATTATACCGTGACATGTTGATAGAGTTGGCAGGTCATTTTTAGCTGTGTGTTCAGTACTGCTTGCTTTCTTGTAGCTCTTGCTGTTGGTAACCCATGCTATGAAGTCATACAGCAAGTCTGGAACAAAATTTCCACATGGTTCTGTTGCAATTTCTGTGTTTGCTTGATAATAGTCATCAATTTCTTCAGTTGTTGTCATCTTTTGTCTCAGGATCCCAGCTGCTGTATGCAAAATACTCTTTTCATCACAAGTACTAACTTCAGAGCTTAGAACTTCTAATTCTATATCATCAGCTTGATTTGCTAGATCAGCAGCTTTTCTCATGGCGTCACCAACAGTAACCAGGCTTGAACACACCAAATCTGACTGACCTCTTCTCTCAATAAAGACCAGCGAATCTGTAGTGTTGCTTCAGTGTGTCCTTGAGTTTCCAGGATAGACTTGTGTTGTGACAGCAAAGCTGGAAAGATTTTCCATATATTCACATTTTAACCTTGAAAGTGTAGTAAGTTTCTTCTCTGCAAAGAGGGAGTTCTCATATCACTGACAACTGCCTCAAATGCTTGATCATGAGCAGACTGATCTTCAGATGGACATTTCTATTTAGCAGCTTCAGTGTTTCATGAAGAGATGTAGGCAACATAACATTTCTTGTGGTACTTTGCATCATAGGCAAAAAGATCTGTGTCAGCTGTCATACACATTGTTATTGCATCATCTTTTCTTTCTTTGGCAGCATTTAGAACAGCCTGTCTTTGTACTCTCTGCCGTACCAGTAGATATATGAGTAAGTTTCTCGCCTCTTTTGTAGACAGTGTCACAGATGAAACAGTCACATCTTATTTGCAAGGAGGATGTGTCTCTTCTCTTCATTCTGTTGGCATGAAGATTGCTATTATCATCTTGTTGTTCTGAGGGCTGACTTGTTTCAGCTCCTAGTGCATACTGCGGATTTGACTTTGATACATAAGTGCTACGACAGGTCTTATGAAAGATTACTGCAAGATTGCCAGTGAGAATGTCATCTTTTAAAGGCTGTAATCGGTGATAAACTTCATCTTTCCTTATAACAGCAGCATCATATATGGCTTGTAATCCATCTGTTGTTGGTTTTCTTGTGATAGTTTTATAATCACTGCTAGTTGGTATTTGTTTGGTGCATAGCAAGCACTGATTGTTATACACCGTCCGTTTTTGCAGGTGGTTCTTCCACGTTTTATCCTGGAATTATTTGAGAAAAAATGTCAATACCCACACAAGTGTTGACAAGGATATATTTACAATTGTGTCCAAAGTTGGTATTTGTAATAACAAATAAACTAAATAGAAAAATAATAAAGAGTACATACCATTTAGAGATCTAATTAGATGAATTACAGTAATTAAGTCCTTTTAATTCCATAGTATGGGCATTTTACCTCAAAAGCTCCATGGCAAAAATGAAGGAGCAACATAGTATGCAGGCCAATCTGTGAAACTGTGGTATCTGGGGCTAGACACTGATCTTACCAAATTAGTGCTGGTCAGAACAATGGCATTAGTGTTACTAGTGTATACTGTGCAGACTTGGGGTCATCAGTCTAATTTAGTCCCTAACATGTTTTGTTATGAGGAATAATGCTTTATATAATATATAAACTAATAGTTAAACTTATTGGCTAACTTACATAAACAAATTGCTATGCATATCCTATGACCTTGAAATTATAACATCATCTGGGAGGTACCATCCGGCCCCATAGTATGAGCATATCTAGGTCATTTTGACCTATAATAGTAATTTGTATATATATTATATATTAATATTTATACTTATGTACATGTAAATAAGTAGAATGTTATCTGCCATTAGTAAATATATTTAAAACCCTGCTCTTACATAATGCTCCACTACAATAGACACCTATCATCATGCACCTTACAAGGGAGTAGGGGTGCTCTGAAAACAGGCCAAAAAATATAGTATGTAACACTTTCCTGAAACTACACCATACCATTTCTTGAAGCAGACGTATGTGACTACAAAATGCAGCAGGTTTGGTTTTGTTATACCTCAGGTTTGGGTTACTCCCTTTTTAAGGCCTCTTTTTCATTGCTTGCCGCAGCACTATAAGTCAGTTACTGTTTACCCAAGTTAGGAACTCCCTTTCGTCCTGTTAAAGTTCATTGGGCAAAAGGGACTCTCATTACTCGTACATCTATCGTGACACCAATAATAAAACTTTAACGGAACAGATACAATCTCTTGAGGCTGTAAATAGGGGAAATTAATAACATATCGTCAATATAAAACATTGGCAGACAAGAAAAAAGTCGTTCTTTGACTGCAGTTATTATACTGTACATGTTAGTAAATTGGCCTCTTGAAAGGAGTTCTAGTTGCTGAAGTTCATTAGCCTAATAAAGATAGTCACCATAAATTAACATCAATGTATGATAGACTTTTAAGTCTTACTGAAGACCGGCTCTTCTGCTATATCACCAAAAGAGTGTGTATTGTTTCCCATTTGTGATTTATGTATTCCGTTTGATTATGGTGATGATAGTGAACTTGCGTGTTGTCACTCTACCAGCAATAAGAATCTACTTCCTAACTGGAAAATGTAACTGGGGCGTATTTTGTGTAG
>NC_089785.1:2372492-2387492 GCF_040412425.1 Macrobrachium rosenbergii
CTATCCTACTTGCCATTATGTTCCACATTGTCAGTTGATGTTTGGAAAGCAGCCCGCAGTTACTACGGTCCTAAACTGTGTAGTGTTAAGAACTCCGTTTTAAGGAATGTCTGCAATAATCGTTCTTTTCCTTCTTGGTGCAGTTCACAGCATCTTGGAAACCCCCTGCAAATTTAGCTTTCATCTTTCAGACAGCCTAATTCTTTTGTAACTATACATTGACCTAAGATAAGCACCAGTTTGTAACTCCCTGGTATAAACTATCTAATCCGTACATGATTTCATCACAGCTGATTTTTATATTAAGCATCTGTGCCATCTCGTATCTTGTACGCGCTTGAAGTCCATAGAGTTTTGGAATCTGTAAATGGGAAATAGCTATGGCAATATGGTGTCCCTCCATGTTTTCCTAAGGAGATAGTGAATTATCTAGAATCAACATTAAATTGTTTAATAGCATTATAAGCACTGAATAAGAGGCCTCAATATCGTGTATGCGCATAATATCAAACAAAGAAAAAGCCATCGGTGATTGGCAACTTTCAAATCGCGTTGTCTCCATTAACATACCTGCTAGGACTTCATTTCTTTTCGTAATAAAGCCCAGCGTGTCAGATTTACAACTATTCGAATTGGCTTAACCTGACCTAACATAACCTAATTTCTGAAGGTAAGCGTAACTCAGAATCTGATAATTCTCGTTGGTTCGCTAATATTCTAGTGAGGGCCTCATATGGGTCCTTCGATCTTGAAGGTCCCAATGCTGTCAGTTCTTCATTAGCTGAAGTCTTTTAAACTAGACAATGATTATCTTCTAAAGGACAGGATACTTCAGTTTCTTTTCTGTATCGCAAGGTCAGCTGTGATACTCTATCTTACCTTATCGGCGATATCGCCACATCCTATCACAGGAACTTGTGGAATCGTTGATGAGATCTGACGTAGATTTTACGTTTACGAAAATTCCTTGTTCATTTCTTCAATTAAATCTGAAAACTAATTTAAGGTTTCGTGACCTGCAAACTTTTTTTCTGATTTAGTTGAAAATACTATATTTCTACTTAGTCCCTTCTCAAGTTGTGTTCCCCTGAAGTACCTGTAAATAAGTCGAGAGATATTTGCTTTGCTGCAAAATTTCCCATTTCTGACTCTCTTTTTTTTTTTATTCTTTTGTCACCTTCACACGGCGTGTGAGACTGCGTATCATAACGGGAAGTTTTCAAGGCTTACTAATATGTGCAAAATGCTGAGACCCGCCGAGGGTGTCTCAGCATTTTGCTCATATTAATAAGTCTTCCAACCTTCACGTTATGATGAAAATCTTAGACTTCTTTTTACAGTTAGCATTTAGACACAGCGAACGTTTATTTGGTCTTATGTGAATTATTGTTTTATATTTGAGAAGGTTCTTCATATAACACTCTTTAAAATTTTTATAATGAAATGGCCATTTTCCTTTAATGGGTGTTTCCAACTCATCGTTTGTGAATGCAGAGTGATTGCTTTACGTCCATTAGTGTGTTTTGTACAAAACGACATAAGGTGATGCAAAATATAAAACAAGTTTTGGTAATTGTTTTTATTTTGGGGTGGATTTAAGTGAAGAGATGAACAAGGAATTTTTCGTAAAAGTAAAATCTATGTCAGATCCTGTGATAGGATGTGGTGACATCGCCGATAAGGGAAGATAGAGTATCACAGCTGACCTTGCGATACAGAAAAGAAACTGAGGTATCCTGTCTTTCGGAAGATAATCATTGTCTAGTTTAAAAGACTTCATCTAATGAAGAATTGACAGCAATGGGGCAAGCATAGGGAGGATTTACGTAATCTGCTTTCAATACCTCTCAATCTTTTTTTTCAATTAAGGTTCTCACATAGGTTGCCTATCGTGATTTAAATCTCTGACGAGAGAGAGAGAGAGAGAGAGAGAGAGAGAGAGAGAGAGAGAGAGAGAGAGAGAGAGAACAAATCTTCCGGTATAGGACATTAGATTAAGGTCAGTGGAAAGTTTGAGGAAGATTTTTACACAAGCTCTGGTCAAAAGTGTGTCCGAAATCAATTGTATTTTGCATAATGCTCCAAGGTCTTAACGTCCCTCTTTGGCAGTTGAATAATTTTTCAGATTTATATCTTTTACAGCTTCAAAACATTTCAAGAATTGCAAGGCTTACTTAGCATTTATTGCTACAGTCAAATTATCAGTACAGATATAGATTGTTAAAAAAATTTGACCGGGAAGACTAAATAACATTGAAATAACAAGACGAACAAAATCTTACCAGTGATAAAATGTATAATGTTCACAAGTAACAAAAACATTCACCGTTATACCCTTATAATTAACATCAGGTTTATCGTATTTTCCGTTTTTATATTTAATATTCTTTCTCTTTCTTGCGTTTGCTCCATGCCAGAGTTTTTGCTGCCCTGTATCCGTCTTGTCACAAAACAACGAACTTCAAGGCAGCAAATAAGCACTTTTGTCGGAGACACGACAGACTAGAAATGACAGATTTAACGCATCTTCATAGCAATTTGTCATATTTTCTGAAGACAGTGACGGCGGGCAAAACTACGAAATCCTGGAAATTCCATATGACTGATGATGATTTATTTGTGAAGAAAAGGCTTAATCGTTGCATAACAAAGAAATACTGCTGTCTAAAAACAGATTAGATTGGTACCAACAGTTAGAAGTTATATATATATATATATATATATATATATATATATATATATATATATATATATATATATATATATAATCAATATATTCTAAACGTCCTTTAATATCCAATTCGCTCTACCTCGGAAATAATATATTTTCATATATGTTACCGAAGAGGAATTTTTTTAGTTGATAATAAGTTCGTCGTCACTTGCTGGCCGCGTGGGTTAAATGCGACCACTGTAGTCCTGAGTTCTTGTCCTTCGCTGGTTTCGAGCCCACGGGACGACGAACTTATTATCAACTAAAAATTCCCCTTCGGTAACATATATGAAAATATATTATTTCGAGGTAGAGCGAATTGGATATTAAAGGACGTTTGTAGCTTACTGATTGTATATGAATCACGGTGATGTGATAAAAAGTCATATATATATATATATATATATATATATATATATATATATATATATATATATATATATATATATATATATATATATATATATATATATATATATATATATATTATAGAGAATGTGTTTGTGTATGTTAACATATTTCAACGGGTCAGTTGGATATAAAAGAAAATATAACAATGAGTTACGTTTGAAGAATGGTGGGGTTGCTGCAGTGTATATCAAAGACAGTATATTGAAATGAAAGCAAATTATTATTGCCATCAGGTCAAATATTTTCGTTCATTTCGACAATTGTCTCTGACTGATAATCAGCAATTTGACTGATAGTGAGCAATTACTTACTCTTTTCACTTGCTTTCTTTATTATTTTATGGCAATTGATTCTGTGGCGAAGACTTATAATGGCCCCTTCTTAAGGTAATAAAATTTTGGGAAATCAGAGGCCATAAGAAGGCTGACTTCCAGAGAGCTGTCCTCAATAGTGCAGCAGATAATTGCATATTTCATAAGAATCGTTCAGATAGTGAAACAAGCATGAAATTTTGCACAAGTGCTCTTTAAAGTTCCCTCTATCAGAAAAGGGCGCTGGCCACGCAAAAAATTTAATATGGCGGCCAAATTCCAAGATGGCGGCCAGTATCGACAGATTTTGGCTAATTTTTCACTAGAATGGCATGTATTTGCTTCTAGCAATATGGTAAAGCTCTTCCATACAATTTCTTGTGAATATTATGTTTCTGTAGCTTCCAGTACAGTTTACCTTTAAATATGGGGGCTATATGGCTGCCAAGAAAAGGTAGAAACAATAATTATAATGAGAAATAATGCCCGTTCAACAATTATCGTTTTAAGCATGGATCTTGGTTTCTGTGGTTTTAGATCCTAATGAGGCCATCTCTTTCGAATAACTCATCAATTTTGAAGGAAAATTAATAAATGTAAAAGAGTGTATGTCTGCACACAACCAGGGCACACTGGTGACATCACTGCTGTGTAACTCAGCATGGGGTTCAGTGCCAGCTAATCCAGCTTTACTAATCCTGTAGTCTTAGACTAGTAGTTGTAGTATAGTTTAGTTTAGTGTCCCAAATGCTTTCTAACAGCCCCAGACCAGCTATAGTTAGATAGCCGCACCTGAATAGACAGGATGTGCCAGCCCCAGGAGAGCCGAGCCAAGGGTATGGGGGCTGTACATGATGGTTCATGTACTTACCCGGATGGTGTACAGATCACACGGGACTTAAATGGCACTGGATGAATGATCAGGCTAGGTGTAGGAGACCGAACCTAGTTGAATCCCATACAGGAATGTGTGCTTTGTTTAAGGTGGTAAAAGGATAACCCTCGGCCTTAATCAAAAGTGAAATCATGGCAGAATGTGATGCCAATCCAATATTGAGCAGTAGAAAAACAAACTGAGTTTGTGTTGTCTTTGTCAGAAGGACAAAAGAGGTGAGCACTTGACATCACCTCCAAGTCATCATGTCCTAGACCATGATGGGTACACAATGCTGGCAAGGAACATTCCCATGTTCAGTGAAATTAATGAAATGCCACTGATAATGGATCCAGCAAGGCTGGATGAAGGTGATGGCATAGAGGCCACTCTCAGGAAAAAATGCAGCAAAATACCATGTGAACTGTCGCTTGTTGTTTAACAACACTAAACTGGACCGTGCAAGAAAGCGACAATCCAATGACCAGACCAGCAACACTGAGACTAGTCGTGCAAAACTGCGCCGAACCAGTCATGACAATGAAGTTTGCATTTTCTGAGAAAGTGGCACCTGCATCTGATCTCAGACAGGCTAGTACTAAGGGCCTTGACTTGAAATTGCGTGAATGTGCAGAGATACTTAGTGATGGCAAGCTCCTTGCTAAGTTGACTGGTGGGGATGTCATTGCACAGGAGTTTAAGTATCACCATGCCTGTCTTTGTGCCCTCTACAACAGAAAAAGGTCCTACCTGAGGAGCCTTGAGAAAGACCAAGGTAGCACTGAGTCAGAATCAGATGTGTATCCACTAGTTCTGTCAGAGCTGATGACATACATTGTTGAAAACAACCTTTGTTCAGATGATCCAGTCACATTTCGGCTGGCAGATATTTGCCACCTCTACCAACAACGTCTGGAACAATTAGGTGTAGAGTCACCAAGTGTAAATTCCACGAGACTCAAAGACAAACTTCTGGCAGAAATTCCAGAACTTGAGGCTCATAAATCTGGCAGAGATGTATTACTTGCATTTCAAAAGGATGTGGGAAAAGCACTTGCTCAATCATCTGATCTTTCAGAGGCAGTTATCATTGCTAAAGCAGCAAATATTCTCAGAAAGTCTATACTTGATCATCAGTCACGGTTTGATGGCGCATTTTCTGAGGCTTGTGTACGAAATTCTGTGCCTCCTCTCCTGCTCCAGTTTGTAGGGATGGTTGAGCATGGGGCTGACATCAAGTCACAGTTACGATTTGGAGCATCAAAGTCAGACCAGGCCATTGCACAGCTCATGCAGTTCAACTGCTACTCCTGATACAAAGAGGAGCAACAACTCATAGACACTCCAAAGACAGAGAAACACCATTCCCAGTCTACATGGGACTCTCAGTCTATGCCAAAACCAGGAAGAGAAACCTGGTTGAAATGCTACATCAGTATGGCCTCAGTATCTCTTATGACAGAGTACTGGAGGTCTCTGCACAGTTAGGAGATGCCACAGTTAGCAAATATGTGGAGGAGGGTGTGGTCTGTCCCCAGTACTGCGAAAAGGGTTGTTCACCACTGCAGTGATGGACAACATCGACCACAACCCATCTGCAACTACTGCCACTACCTCCTTCCATGGAACTAGCATCTCCATATTTCAGCACCCCACCAAGGAGAACACTGGACAGGAAAGACAGCAACTAAAGTTTGCACCTGAGAAAGTGAGGTCGGTGCCTGAATTGCCGGACACATTCACAAACATCTCACCAGCTTCCTTTCAAACAAAGAACCCTGTGCCACCAAACACTGCAATACCAAAGCCACCCACAGATATCTTGGGGCCACAGCTTGCACTGGAGTATCAGTGGCTAGACAAGGTCATAGTCACCCAGGAAATAGATGATGCAGTGAATCTGACGTGGTCAGCTCATCACGCTTCAATGAAGAGAAGCCCAGAATTTGAAGTAACCATAACTTCATTGCTTCCTCTCCTGCGTGATCAGGCTCATTCTGTTGCTACGATCAAACACGTGATGCAGAAAGTGCAGGATGTCACTGATTTTCTGAACCCTGGCCAGATACCCATAATCACAGCTGATCAGCCAATCTATGCCGTAGCAAAGCAGGTGCAGTGGCAGTGGCCTGATCAGTATGGCGAAGACAAGTATCTGGTAATGTTTGGTGGTCTGCACATTGAGATGGCAGCAATGACATCTCTTGGTACTCTTCTTCATGGCAGTGGTTGGACAGGAGCTCTGGTGGAGGCAGGAGTTGCTTCATCTGGAACTGCAGAATCCTTCCTGTCAGCTGCAAGTGTAACCAGGACACGGCAGATGCACCAGGTTACAGCCTCTAGTTTGTACAAACTCCTGAGGGCAGCATACACTGACTACTGTGCTGAGAAAGCAAACAACAATGAGCAGGCATTAGAGTTTGAGGAGTGGTGTGACCTTCGAAGACAGCAGAGTCCACAGTTCCACTTCTGGCACATGGTGTTGTCTATGGAACTTGTGATATTCCTACTGATCAGGTCCTTCCGTGAGGCCAATTTTGTCCTCTACTGCCAGGCATTGCATGAGCTGATACCCTACTTCTTTTCCAACAATAATACAAACTATGCTCGTTGGCTGCCTATTCACCTCAGGGACATGCTTACCCTAGAGAGTTCACACCCAGAGTTGCACAAGGAGTTCAAGGCTGGCAACTTTGTTGTGCACAAGACCAGTCGCCAGTTCTCAGCAATGGCTCTTGACCAAGCTCATGAGCAGACCAATGCCTTTATAAAGGCTGATGGCGGAGCCATTGGGCTGACTGAAGATCCGTCAGCACTCAGAAGATGGATGGTGGCTGGCCCAGAGATCATCCGCTTGGTGTCTGCATACGAAACAGAGGTTCAAAGTAAGGAGTCTAATGAGCAGACAACACACCATGAACAAACACCTCATGCGCAGAAGACATTCTTGGAGAGAGTCAGCAAGCTGTCATTGGCTTTGCAACACTTGGGAAGTCCTTTTCAGGAAGAGAGCCAGGATCTATATTCCATTGACAACAAAGACATTGCCCACCCCAGCTCAGCAGAACTTCTACAGACACACCTTGACAGAGGCCGCACTAAATTTCAGAAGTTTTCAGACTCTTTGGCAAACAATGCAGTCTCCTTCTATGAGCCGATAAAGAAGAACAGAACTGACTTCTTCAGGCAAGAAGCTGCTCCTGTAGAACAGTCAAAGCAGAAACTTCTGAAGGAGGATTGCCAGCTTTTCTCAAAGCTATTTATATCCTGTCAGAGCCGTGAATGTGATCTGCAGGAATTCTTCCAGCACGAGAATCAAACATTCCCAGCTTCCCTTAGTGAGGGTGGTAGGCTGTACACATGTCAGAAGTCTCAGCTGACCTTGGTCCTGAGAGTCATGTTACACTAGAAGACAAAGAACCAAAGACTGATGTCCTCATTGTAGATGGATCAGCTTTGGTCCATGCCTTGCCACCAAAGAAAGGAAAGACCTTTGAGGGCTATGCACTTTGCGACTTCTTGCCAGTGATACAATCCTATAGCAGCAAGTACACATCATCACATCTTGTATTTGATGTATACAATACATCCAGCCTCAAAGCTGAGACCAGGCTCCAACGTGGTCAAGGAGGAAGGCGCAAGGTGACAGACAAGAACACAATTCCATCCAACTGGCGCAATTTCCTAAGACACGATGCCAACAAGACAGAGTTGTTCCAGTTCCTGGCAGACAAAGTTGCCCAGATGTCTGCCACAAATGTTGTCATTGCCACGAAAGGGTCTGCTGTCCTCAGCACTCATGAGGCTAGTCTTCAGGGACTGGAAAAGTGCTCTCATGAGGAAGCTGACACCCGCATCTTTCTCCATGCCAAATATGCCACAGAACATGGAGCCAAGACCATCACGGTTAAAGCAAATGACACAGATGTTCTTGTCGTTGCAGTCAGTGCTTTCTCCACTCTCCACAATCTAGGGCTAGAGAAGCTATGGGTGGCATTTGGCCAAGGCCAGAGCCTGTGCTGGATTGCTGTGCATGACCTGTGCAACTCTCTGGGCCAGGAGAAGGTGAATGGCATGCTCTTCTTCCATGCGTTCACAGGCTGTGATACAGTGTCAGCCTTCCGGAGCAAGGGCAAGAAGACCGCCTGGCAGACATGGAACATCTTTCCAGAGGCCTCCACTGTGTTCTCCAAACTGAGTCACTACCCTCTCAGAGTGGAAGAGAGTGACCTGAAGGTCCTGGAGAGGTTTGTCATACTTATGTATGAAAGATCCAGCACTGCTGGCACTGTGGATGAGGCTAGACTTGATATGTTTGCCAGAAAACAAAGGGCATATGAGGCCATTCCACCAACCAGGGAGCTCTCCTCCAACACACCAAGCGTGCTGCGTACCAGGCTGGTTGTGTGTGGGGGCAGGCCACCCAGTGTCAGCCACAGCCAGAGAACCCTGCTGAGTGGGGATGGCAAAAGTCTGGTGAAGCATGGCAAGTCCTCTGGACAACCAACTCGCCCTTAGCCAAGAGTTGCCAACAGCTACCAAATGTGGATGCAAAGCAGGCTGTCGGGAAAGGTGCAAGTGCTACAAACTGGGTCTTCCCTGCACAGCTCTGTGCACTTGCAAATGTGAAGTCTAGATAAATATTGCCCTCTCTTCAGTAGATAATCTAGCTTGAGCATCCAACGTGTCATGCTATGCCTACCTTCTTATCCTCGAATTTTTCAAAGGTGTAGGTTGAGAGACCTATACATAGATTGTTGCGTTTAGTCCGTATTTCTCTTCTTTTCTTTTTATGGTTACAGTCTTAGACACAATGTTGTATGTGACCATACCATTACTATTTCAGTTGAAAATAGCATATTAGTTAAACTGTCTGATCACATGAATATACCATTAAATAAAAACAGTTGGTCTCTATGTCTGCTAGCGCTGTGGATAGAAAAAAAAACTTTTATGGCAACCATTTTGTACGCCATCTTGGTTACAATTCATTTAGTAAGGGTTTTCAATAAAATGTGTGGTATGGAACATTTTTATAACCTAAAAGTCGAGGTTTAAAAAAAAAAAACTGGCATATTCCATCCAATAGATGCTCCCAAACCAGTGAATCTCAACATAGATGGCGGCCATTTTGAAAAATAGCCGCCATCTTGGATTTTCAGGTGGCCAGCGCCCTTTTCTAAGAGAGCGTAGTCTTAGGAATGTTTGTGCCAAATTTCATGCTTGTTTCACTATCTGAACCTGAATTCTTTCCCTTCACGTCGTGACAGGAAAGACGAGAAGCAGGAAAGACGTTAAATTTAAGGACGGCGATACAAAGCCTCTTGATTAAGAAGGATGACCTCGAATCAGGAGAAAATTTAGGATCGCTTTTCGAAATGAAGTTCTAGTCTGGAAAATCATATTTTGGACTTGAATGTTCTTTTAGTGATTTCTTTAGGAAATGTCATAATTTGTTTAAACATCTGAAGGCAATTTTAGTTTACTGCTTTAAAATTGCTAGGCAAGGGAAAACTGCAAAAATACATGTAATGGATTGGGACTGAAGGCTTATAAATAGATAATATAATCTTGACCTTTTTTCAATATGCCTTAGATTTCCTCTTTAATTGTATATACATATAATAACATGCTTTTTCTTCTACGGTATTCTAGAAAAGTTTCTTTGTGAAAATTTCGTCCCAAATGTAGAAAAAGAAACGTTAGTAAATCAAGTTACCCAACTTTGGCAGAGTAATTATGAAGGCGGACAAAAGTTGCGCTGAACTAAAACACAGTTTCCTCTCAAACACATTTAAGATTTACTTTTTACAACTCCATTTGCAGCGGAATCACTTCAGTTTACTTCAATTCAGGTACAGTTTATGTATTTACTTGGAACACTGAGGTTCCTCTTTGCAAACACGATGTCTGTTACTTCGACATTTTCTGCCAAAGAGGAAGTTTCCGCAAGAACCGTCCTCCCTCCAGCTGTCCTTGTCGAACAGACTCGATTTTCTCTTTTAAAAGTCTTTGTTCATATAAAAAAAACCCGACCGAACCAACAGCATTATGTCTGTTTTTTTTTTTTCATTGCCAAAGGTGTTGACAAGGTCAATTACCTTTTTTACCCAATATTTGCTACTTTCCTTATTAAGTTAAAGCATTTATTTCCTTTCTTTTATTAACTTTGTTTCCTTCATGTTTTAATACTTAACGGTTTTCATTTAGAGATTTGATTTTTGCCTTCATTTTTCATACATTTGCTTTTATTTCATCTTGTCAACTTGTTTAATCTTAATAGAGGAACGCTGTTCCCGCTATATTTTCAGGTAATTGCATCGCCTTTCGTCATCAATTTCAGCCAGATGATGAGGTTATTAACCATGAAAGCTAAGGAACGACATATTCTCCTTAGCCTTGGCAATATGTATGTATATATATATATATAAATATATATATATATATATATATATATATATATATATATATATATATATATATATATATATATATATATATATATATATATATATATATATATATATATATATATATATATATATATATATGCATATAGAATCTACTGGTCATTTTTTACCGGATATATATGCAATTTCAATAGCCACAATGCCCTCTTTTATCTTCTAGAATTCTTCGCGCTTATTGGATACGCTTGTCATTACAAAGCCTTTGGACCCAAGTGCAAGATATATGAAGCAATATGATGTCCTGTTGCGGGAAACGAACCTGCGTCCCATAATCACAACGTGCACTTGGATCCAAAGGCTTCCTAGTGACAGGCGTATCCAAAAAAGGGCCAAGAATTGAGAAGCTAAGAGGGCCTTATATATATATATATATATATATATATATATATATATATATATATATATATATATATATATATATATATATATATATATATATATATATATATATATATATATATATATAAAGTGTTACAGATGAAGCATATCATTATGTTTTAGCAAAAGAAAGGTTCACTCGTATTATTGCTATTATTATTAATATTATTATTATTATTATTATTATTATTATTATTATTATTTTAGGTTGAAAAACGCGTTTTTGGTGTTGGACCTCATACAAAATATTTTAGGTGGATTTGTGATGGTTCATTTCATTATTAAATTTCCTATCTTATCGACGCTCTGGCCACACAAGATACTTTTATCGAATCTTATATTGAAAGATACACCGAAAATATTCTATCTGAGAACCAGCGCCTTCAACCGTATCTTTCCAACCTTCATATTAAAAGTAAAATGCTTATCATAAAAGATTGCAAGTATCTGAAAAGCCTTTATAAGGGGGAAACTTGGACTGTAGTGAAAGGAAATTTATTACTCAACTACACTTTCCGTTCCGAACTTCTTTATGCATGTCAGAGATACATTTGAAGTGTCATTCAAAACTCGCTGTAATGTTACTTGAGCTGTTGACATCTTAGAAGGACAAATTTCAGCTCACCATTTAGAATTCGAAAGCGAATAATATGGCTGAATGGCTGATTTAAACTTTCTGGGTTTTTTTTTCCACTAGTATCTGCAGTTTCTCCTTACTTTCTCCAGTCAGTATTGTGTAATTTGCAAACGTCAAATGATTACAATTCTAAATGTTTAGCTGAACTTTGAAACTCTAAGAATTCAAAACCTCATGTAACATTCTAGCGAGCTGACAGGGCAAGATAGTTTTCAATAACACTTCCAATGTAACTTTGACAGGCTGAAAGACATTCCCGGAATTCTCTGACAAACTCCAAAGAAGTCGAGGGCGTAAAGAACATGATTGAGTCAGACATTTCCCTCCCTAGGGTTCAAGTTTGCTCCTTAAACCGAGGGTAATCTCTCTCTCTCTCTCTCTCTCTCTCTCTCTCTCTCTCTCTCTCTCTCTCTCTCTCTCTCTCTCTCTCTCTCTCTGGTTCTGAGATTCTTCCAATAATTTATGATGGACGCATTATATTTTTCTTTCTTTCAGTACCAGATTTGATAAAAATATCATTCATAATTCCCATGTTTCTAAGAGGTTGGAAAGTTGACAATTTCATATTCATCTGAAATATTCTCTGTGCGGATCAGCATCTTCAACCATATTTTCCCAACCTTCATATTGAAAGTAAATCATCAATTATTATTTCTATTTTGCGCTACACCATCAAAGTGAAAACAATCGTAATTTTTTTTTTTTTTTTTTTTTTTAGAGGAGAGCGGCAGGTTTGTAAGTTCACATGTTTTCCAAGCTTGTTTTGTAATCAGTCATTTTCTGACTTAACAGTTCAAATAAGGCATTGTTTTTATATTAATATATTGATATAATAATAATAATAATAATAATAATAATAATAATAATAATAATAATAATAATAATAATTAATATTATTATTATTATTATTATTATTATTATTATTATTAATAATAATAATAATAATTATTATTATTATTATTATTATTATTATTATTATTATTATTATTATTATTATTATTATTATTATTCGAAAAAGATAATACTGGAATTAAGATTGGTATATAAAAATAAGATATTTGTTCATCAAAAACTTTATTCTTCAAAATTTTTACTCCTTAGTCAATTGTTTTTTGTAATAGATTGTAAGCTTGCAAAATCTATTGCTGTTTTATATCTTGTGAGGAATCACTGAATTTTAGCTTCCGATGATGATCACTTCTAATCCTCAGACGCTGAAGATATGACCTAAACCTTGGGTAAGTCTATGAAGTAACTTGAGTGGGGCTCTTGGTGTTCTCTCGATTTCTAAATAAAGAGAAACATTTTAAATGAAAGAAATGAATTATAAATGGAAATAACTTCGGCGTAAATCTAAATTTTCGTTGAAATTCGATTCCATTAAATATAGTTTATGAAATACTCATACTACTTAGCATAGCGAGATATAATCAGTATAAATATTTTCGCATAATTTTTTGTGTTCGTATTTCTAGTTTTAAGACTGCATCTCTTTTAACAATATTATTCACATTTTAAAAGTTTTCTCTTCATTATTTCATATTTTTATTAGCATTTTTCCACCTTTTTATTATTATCCAGGGCAGGAGTTTAGAAATATCGAGAATAAAAAATTTATATTTGTAAATGGTAAGGTGGACATTATGAGCTCGTTCTGGTACTCCGGATGCGGGTTCGATTCGTGCTAAGGATATCAAAATTGATTTATATTCTTGCATCTAGTTTTAAGGCTTTGTAATAACAGGCAGAATAAAAGTGTGAAGAATTCAAAGAGGTTAACGGGCATTGTGGTTAGGCTATTGCAATTACATTTTATCTATATATATATATATATATATATATATATATATATATATATATATATATATATATATGTTATATATATATAATATATATATATATATATATATATATATATATATATATATATATATATATATATATATATATATATAATTGTGTGTGTGAATAATTAAGAGAGTGGGGTTTCGTGAAACCATGGAAAAAGCACAATGAATTATAATATATTAATGTAACAGTGTCTTTAATGAAGTGTGCTTTCCCCGTTCCACTTGTAGTCAGAACGAAAAAAGAATAGCGTAGCTCTCACAGCCGTCCCACCGTTTCTCAAGAACGCAGAGATCTGTAATGGGAGAGATATGTCATGCAAATTCCTTGATCTTGAAAAAATATAGCTAAGGATACAATAAATTTTAGTATGGAAATTTTAATGCGGAAAATGCTAATTTCCTTAAGAATCACCAATATAACAACCACCAATAATACAGCAATTACCAATAATACAGCAGTCACCAGTAACACTGCAATCACAGATAATGCAGCAATTACCAAAAACACAGCAATCACTAACAATACAGCACTCCCCATATTACCAAAAACTAGTAGTCAGCTACTTCAAGAATGGGGCAAATTAGGTTGCCGTAAAGGGATCACCTCTTAAAACTTTAAATGATTCAATCTCTGCAAAAATTGAGTAATGGGTCAAGAGCGGTTGGACAGCAGTCAAAGATTACTGAAGTTCCTCAGAAAGGTCGACTCAGACGAGCACTTAGCGTCCCTGCAACCCACCTTCTTTGAGGAAACAGTCCTTGAAGTCCCAAATCGGTGACAGAAGGTAAAAGCTTGGCTGACATCCAGTGTATCAAATACCAGTGATCCATCGAAGGGTTCAGGTGCACGAAAACAGGAGCTAGCCGTTAATTAACCTATTCCATGATGAAATGTATTCAGTGATGATGAATTAAAATACGGGTCGAGGTCAGGTTAGTGGCGTTGAATACTGCTTGTTTGCACCGTGGTTCAGGCGGTACTCCAGTGCTGACAGAACTGTCGCCTCTAATGGTTGTAGGGAAAAGACTGATCAGACCTTCATAGAAATACAAAGGGAAATAATTATATTTTAATGAGTCATCAAAAAGAAATGATACGAATAAAGCATCCTAAAGAGCAGTGTTAACGCAAGGATACAGAAGTCACTAAAAAATTATTTACATGCAAACCATTTCCTTAGCTCATCACCCAAACTTTAAAGGGTGAAAGGGTGAAATGCGTTGAAGTTTCTACACTATATATATATATATATATATATATATATATATATATATATATATATATATATATATATATATATATATATGTATATATATATATTATATATTATATATATATATATATATATATATATA
>NC_089785.1:2392492-2399992 GCF_040412425.1 Macrobrachium rosenbergii
AGATAAAAGACCCATAAAACACTGTTGTATTACAGTAAAAGACATTCCTATGTATATATATGCATATAATATATATATATATATATATATATATATATATATATATATATATATATATATATATATATATATATATATATGCATGTATATGATTATATATACAGTATAATATATATATATATATATATATATATATATATATATATATATATATATATATATATATATATATATATATATATATATATATATATATATATATATGCATGAGAATAGCTTACATCCAAAGGGAATTATGCCTTAATTAGATGGAATTAGTGTAATGTAAATGTAAGAAGAAAAGATTTTTCCATTTCTATGTTTACAATTTTTAAACATTACAAACGGACGAGTTTCGTAATTGGCAATTAACAGAAAGATATTGTATTAATAATAATGGTTATTTTTATTATATTCAGCTAACTTATTCAGAAATTATACATATTCTTTTCAAAGAATAAAGCTTTGATGAGAATTCCCAAATATAGAATGAGAAATAGAGTAAATGAAAGCTCTCTCGCATGTCATGTCGAGATACTGCGAAGAGTTTTCTAGATGAAAGCTCATTTACCTTTTTCATTTTGCTTTACAGGAAATTATCATTTTTGGCGAAAAACATCGTGTCATTTTGGAAATAGGAAAGAAATATTACAGTGATGATTTTTTTTAATAAATGTTATGATTCTTTAGGAGTCATTAATTTTGGAAAATAAACCTTCATTAATTTGACTGTAAATGCTTGTATTTATTTTATGTGTTGACAGATATCATCTCACTGATTCTGTCGAAAAGAGTCACACAGATAAATATTACGGCAAAAGAGAATATTTTAAATGGATATATATAAAAAGAGAAAATGTGAAAAATACTTTATATATAAAAGAGAAGCAATAAGAGAAATTTTATTTTCTAAAGGCCGATCGTGTATAGCCTCGTATACCTTTTTCTGTCAAACGCCTTCAGTCCTCCGCCATGTCATATTATTATTCATTCCCCCATCTCCCCCGCTTCCATTTGCCATCATAACCTTACCTGGCTACCAATGACTTTCAACTTTTCCTATGTACAGTCTCTAAGATTATTTCAGCAGTCATTGTAGCTTCTCTCCTCTGTTACCAATGTACACTATATCGTCTTCGTTACATAAATCACTTCACATTTCTGAACCCATATATTGCTATTTGCATCTCACCAGATCTCATATATATGAGCAAATAAGTAATACACCCTCATTTTGAAGCCATTTTTCTTTATGAAATGGGTCACTTCCTGTGCACAGCTTCTAATAGCTTTTATCCTCAACACATCCATGTAGTGTTTGTATCTACTTTATCGTAACTTCTTCAAATATACCTCACGACTTTCTCTTTACTCACAAACTTCTCACACACCTGCTTCACACCACATACAGGATGCTCATATCCTTTTTCTTGTCTAACTCATCAATGTTCTTCCTAAGTAAAAGTCGCATCATGCCCCTTTGTTGGTACGCCCTATAATGCCTTTCCCCTTTACAAAGAATTCTTTTTTGCACGTTTCCTAAAATCAATTCCCTTATCTACAGATAGTTTATACACCCAGGCCTTTAAATATTTCAGCTATTAATCGCATCAACTTAATAATCTGGAAGTTAATTTTTATCATGAATGTCTTTGTTTATTATGAGCGTGTAAGGATAGTTTTATACATGACAATTTATTAAAAGGCTTTGATATACAATCTAAGTTGAAATACCAGGCGGAGTTAAATCGACAGGCATATCTAGTAAGCTGAAAATATATCACCATTCAAATTGAGTAGGATGTTCCGCTTCAGAGGAAAGAAATTGTTTAATACCGTCAAACAACGGATTTTATCTTCAACAAACACTAATCAAGACTTTTTGAATTGATGTGGCTTCAGAAACTAAAATACTGTTATAGATTTCATAGTAGAAAAAGCGGCTGTTGCGTTTGCATTATTCTTTGCGATGCTTATAGCAGAAAATATCTCGGTGGTTTAGATAAAGACTCGCTTACAGTATTAGCCTATGCTGGAAAAGGGAAAAGTCATAGTCATCATATTTATAGGTCTACAGCTTTAACTAACATATAGACGGAAATTATTGTTTAGAGGTAATTTTTCATAAATACGCGACTGAGCCAGCATCCATAAAACATTTTAAATTATATATTTCCAATCACTGGTCTTTTAATTTGATGAATTTCTGAGTTCAGAAAACCGCTGACTGATTTTTATGCTCCGTAATTGGAGTTTTTGTGTTTTTTTCTTGATTCTTGGTAATATTAATCATTTTTCCTGTCTGTGGTTTGAATGGTAATATTATAATGATGTTTCAAGTACTTGTGGGTTTAATTTAACCCTCTCTAAAGTTTATGTATGTCTGTTATCCTTTATACGTATTTTATCAGAGAGAGAGAAATCCTTGATATTACATTTCTTATGATCTAACTAATTCACTGAGGAGACACTTACATTATACATGAAATATCTCGTATGTGTTACCTTTTCATCAGATATTTTTAAACACCATTAACTCCCACATAAGATTAAAAATTATTTCAAACTACAAAATCTCATTAAACTATTTAAAAAATACTTAAAGCACATTCTAGTAAACTATCATCACTTAATACCAAATGGCAACACTACCTCTAGCTTTAAAAAGGGAAGAGCCATTTAAACTCAGTTCAGTTTGAATGAACACCTTTAAATTCTTCCCGGAGAACGAATGGTTTAAATCATCCCCTACCCGCCATTCATTTGCGTGAGTCGGCGGACACCTGAATCTTCTGAACAGCATCAGGGCATTTAAGTCGCGCCTGGGGTTCACTGTAACGGGGCTCTGGATGGCGGGAGTTTAAATGCCGTCTTGATGTGTTCAAGGCGCGAAAAAAATTTTTTTTTAAGCCGAGGTGGTTGCGTTATTGATTTTTTATATAATTTAAGAAGTATATATTCTTTCGTCTCTATGTTATTATTTTTAAGTACATTATTGCGAAAATTTATTTGCAACTTCATTAAATATATATTTTCCTAGCATCACAGGATATTAGGCACTGCATCCAAGTTATTTTGCAAGTGCGGTGAGTACACTATAAATATACTGCTCACTATTTATCGGTAGACTGTGTGAGCTTATTTGGAAAAATTAATAATTTTTTCCCCAATTTTTAAGATGTCAACTTTTTATGAGTATTTACAAAAGGTATGTATAATATTACTTCGCTCCCTGTACTTTGCTTAACATAGGGCAAATTAAGGAATTGATTTTATTTTAATATCTAGACCGAAAGAATTTATCGAAGGTAAAGAAATCGTTGATGTTTGTCTTCGGAAAACAAGTTTACGTTTTCGTGTGTCCTTTGTACGCAGATTATTGTAATGTACAGTCCAATAAGGATTTCTGAAATATCTTCTCGATTATGGGCGTAGCCTACTTGTGTGTGTGTGTGTGTGTGTGTGTGTGTATATATATATATATATATATATATATATATATATATATATATATATATATATATATATATATATATATATATATATATATATATATATATATATATATATATATATATATATATATATATATATATATATATATATATATATATATATCTATAATCTAGTGGAGAGTATACTGTTAATCAGCTCAGTGGTCTATATATATATATAGTAAAATATATATGTATACTTAATATATATATATATATATATATATATATATATATATATATATATATATATATATATATATATATATATATATATATATATATATATATATATATATATATATATATATATATATATATATATATATATATATATATATATATATATATATATATATATATATATATATATATATATATGTATGTATGTATATATGTGTGTGTGAGTGAATGTGACTAAACTTGTAAACTTGTATGTATGTAAACTTGTGCTCTATAGAAATCCAAACCGCTGGACCGATCTAGACAAAATTTTGCACATGACCCTCATTTGACCCAAGGAAGATTTTCGTGTAGGTTTCAAACCTGTATCCCCGCTCTCCAGGGTACCTTATTTACTGCTGGTCCTGGAAAAGACCCAGCCATGGGATAACATTTTGGACTGGTGTGAAACATTTAGTATCGGGAATGTAGGTTCGTAGTCTTTCGTATCAACTGTGCACACTAGTAAGAATGGGGCTCTGCAGCTGCAATGGGCCGACGTGTGACCCTCAGTATCGGGCCGAGTAACGTGACTGGAATTGCGGTCATGCTTAGAAAAATTTTCCTGCATCTTTGAATTTTTTTTGTCAAATAAAGTATGTATACTATCATTGAAAATGCTTTTCCTTCCTGTGATAAATAATCCTGTCTATAATTCATTGCTTAAATAAACATGTTAATCAAAACCACACCACTTGTTACTTCCTTTCTATGGTCAATGATCAACTGTCAACCAGAGTTTTCCCAGGCAGCACCAGGTTGGTCAGCTAGTATGTTTGTATGAATATATATATATATATATATATATATATATATATATATATATATATATATATATATATATATAGAGAGAGAGAGAGAGAGAGAGAGAGAGAGAGAGAGAGAGAGAGAGAGAGAGAGAGAGAGAACTTTGAACATTTCTGGAAACGAGGAATTTCAGTTTTCATCAAGATCTCCTCAACACCAACTGTGCACATTATATTTCTTTCAGCGTATCTATTTTTTGCAGATTGGACAAATGTCCAATGTCTTTATAACGACTTGCTCGAGGGAGGAAAGCGTGTATAGAACGGAATAACAAAGCGCTGGTTAAAAAAAAATCAGATCCAACGAAAGAAGACTATGATTGTAAAACTAGTTTATATTTTTGTAAAGACTTTCCATTTCACACTGGTACTTAGAGAGTTGTAATTTTAATGCTTACTTCATTAACAGGCAAACCCTTGTTTTTAAAAGCATTTATTACTGAATTTTGTTTAGATGCTCAAGGCTTATGCTTTTCAGCAAATTTATTCTAGATTTTTTATATATGTAACTTTGAAAATTCACGTAAAGGTAATTTATCTTCACCCAACCTCGCTAACTTCTTTAAACCCTCGTTATATCCTCTTCAAGGTGCTTCTCTGGATGGTTTGTATAAGCGAATATTTATTTTATTTTTTTTCACAGTTAGTGAAAGAGCAAGAGGTGTTCTTTTCCAATGTCCTTGAAATTAATTTTTTATAGAAAATATTTTTATAGACTAATATCTACTTTAATTATGCACTGCTGTACTCTTAAAAGATTGATGTAATTAATCTTTCCTTTCTCAGTAATTTATTTATGTAAAAAGGAAGTTGTGTACTGGCTGCTTTTATGACATTGAACACCGCATTCTTTAGGAAAAACTAGAGCACACTACAGGCCACCATTTATCAGTTTTGTGACTTAAATGCTCTTAAAAAACTTAATTATCACCTTTTGAAATCACAGAATCAGAATATTACCTCTCGTGGTCATTACCTATCTACATATTTATCAGTTTACTTTGTAGACTTGTTCAGTATATTTTCCACACAAAAAGTGGGATAAACTTCTTCCTTCTCACGACAGAGTCTCATGAGGAGGAACAAGTTTATCCTTCTTTGTTTGTCTGGTAAAATGTCTGAACAAATCTACATAATAACAAAATGCAAATATGTAGATAAGTAATGACCACAAAAGTTTTTTTGCAGTCACACCTCCTTTGTTTGTGGGTCATTACTTTACTTTGCGTTTGAAAAAAAAATATTCTCTTCGTGAATAGATCACTTGCTTGATAGATAGCTACTACTTGCATTCACAACGAAGTATTATTTTCATTTTTCATTATGTGTTATATCCTGTGACCACCACAATTTCAAAATAAGAAGCAGACCAGATAATATGCATCTTTACGATTTAAGCTACATTCAGAAATATTCAGTAGAAAAAATCAGAGGTTAACAAAAGTAAAACTGACAAAAACTTACTTAGAAACAATGAATATGGAAAACAGGCAAGTGTGGGGTAAAACCATGTGCATTGTTATGTGAATATTAACATTTTTGGGTGCTCTCATCATTTCAACAAAAAATAATACCTCTTGATTGTGTTTTCTTAGAATCTCTCTCTCTCTCTCTCTCTCTCTCTCTCTCTCTCTCTCTCTCTCTCTCTCTCTCTCTCTCTCTCTCTCTCTCTCTCTCGTATAACCTGATAAAAGACCAATTCTTAAACACGATGGTACCATAATTACTTAAATGAAATAGTTAAGGTAAACTTATGTGATTTAATCAAAACGACTAGAGGCAATATAAGGAACACTAGTTTATTTTTCCTCAAATTTACATAGGGAATCTTCCATACATTCATGAAATATATTATGGAAAGGTGAACAAAAAGAGCTAATTTCCATTATAGAAAGCAAAGCAGAAATGTTAAATGGGATATCTAATAATAAGCTAAACATGTCATAAGGAACAAAGGGTGTAGTTAGCACGAATAAAAAGATATTCAACCGGATTTACGGATTCTTTTAAGAATACAAGAAAGTAATTATCACAGTTGCTCCGAGTCTTTGATAATTCTGGTGCGAGACGTGTGAAAGTGCCTTTTTCTTTGAATAAGTTGATGGAAATAACCACGAAACTGATAAACCACGGATCAGAATTTACTTTCAGTCTTCACTAAAATATAATCTAATGTATTATGATTTTTTGTTTTATAAATATAATTAGACTACATATTCAACTTTGCATAATTCAGCTATTTTTTTTTCGGGACAAAACATTAGTGAATTGAATAAAACTTATGACAGTAAACTGTAAGCAAAGCTTTTCTTCTTTAGACCACCAAGTCCTTTATAATTAGGGTAATTTGTCAGTTTATTTATTAGCTGAATTCGACTCCTGCTACGGCGGTCGAATTGGTTCATATTCTTGCATTTGGATCCCAGTCTTTGTCGTGACAAGCGTATCAAACAACAGTGAAGAATTCAAGAAGTTAAAGAGGACATTGTGTGGCCTGTAGATTCTATATAAATATATAGCCTCCCACCAACACCCCACCTCACCCCTGACCTCCGCCCACATAGTACTCGCTCTAAGATACTGGAGAATGAGCCGTATTTCCAGTATTTATCAGAATATGACCGTAAAGATAATTATGATGAGGAGGGAATGGCTGTCTATCTCTCTCTTTCTCTCTCTCTCTCTCTCTCTCTCTCTCTCTCTCTCTCTGTGTGTGTGTGTGTGTGTGTGTGTGTGTATTAAGCTTACTTCTCGTCTGGCCGAGATCTTTCGTTTCTCATAATTAATGTGCTCACATTCGCACGACAGGTGGTTGCAATGTTAATGCTATCTCGAGACAGAATCTCCATAAACCTGACATATTGTCAAAGGAATCCCCTGGAGAAAGGATACATCTGACAGAATTTGAAATTATGATCGAGTGAAGATGTTTTTGAAGC
>NC_089785.1:2404992-2444992 GCF_040412425.1 Macrobrachium rosenbergii
ATATATATATATAAACATGAAAAAGGCATTTAACAGCATCCATAAGCCAATATTATGGAAGGTGTTGCGTAGCTATTGTGTTCTCGTGAAATATGTAAAGCGAAAGGAAATTACTCAAGAACGAGGTTGATGCAAAGGAAGTTTTTACCCAGTGATACGTAACCTGACCAGTTTCGGCAGATATTTATCTTAAAATACTCTCTCCCCGCCTTTGATGCCCAGCATATCCTCTGCGGCACACACTAAATCCTCCAACAGGAGAAATAAAGGAAGGTGGGGGAATTCGAAGCGGGGAAAGGTAAAGCGACGCATTTTATCGTCTCCGCTGTCGGGGAGAGAAGAGAGCCCTGGGGGGCGGGCGGGGGGTGCGTTACATCACCCACCTTAAACCTTATGGTAGGAACTGCCTGGAAAGAGCGACTGCCGTCATCCAGATTTACGACGCCACGAAATCGGGACGATCCTAGAGGTTTCCCGCGTAGGGAATGATGATAATTTATTGATAATTTATTGATTATTCTAGCTTTGTATAATTGGTATACATTCATATATGCTGCTATGACCCCCTGTTCTGTGAGACTTCGCAGAGAAGAAATAACAGTATTTGCTGCATTTTCAGAAACACACCCACCCTCATATTTAATATGCACACACATGCATGTAACTAAATGAAAATATGAACACGTGTTTCACAGATATAAAGTTCTGACTCACACCGGTCTCTCAAAAGAAAAGGTTCGATCCCGATATGAGTCAGAAATTTACACGCATATAAAATCTATCTATCTATCTATCTATCTATCTATCTATCTATCTAGATAGATAGATAGATAGATAGATAGATAGATAGATAGATAGATAGATAGATGAGCATGATTATGAATAGCAAAAGGATTTGGAACAGTTTGCAAAAACAGAATTTTGAGAGCCAATGTAAGCTGGCGTGGGGTTGTGATGGTAAATGGAAACCAAGAAATATAGGAATAAGTGTTACATTGACTGAACACAAATGGAGGCAGTTGATTTTTATACGTATTTGGAAGTAGATATAACGAGTGATGGTAGGATGAGAGAAGAGTTGAATCAGAGTAGATGACGACAGAAAAGTAGAGGTGTGTGCAAAAGATTGTCAGTGGATGGAAAGGTATCAGTGTTCGATGAGATTGTCGAAACGAACTAATCGTTTCCGGGAACGTCCAGTGCTAGTGAAAGAAAAAAGGCCGAATGCTGAGCTGTGTGGTTTTCGTAGCAGCATGTGCAGAGTAAGAAGAATGGAAAGGGGAGAGATACAGATACGTAGAAGTGGTATATAGGTTAATGGAAGAGACAGGATAGGACAGAGTATTTTGGACTGGTAGCAGCCAAATGCCTTTATGTACCCTGGCCAAAAGAAAGCGATAAAAATTGGGATTAATCGAGAAAGTTGTAACCATAACAGTTAATACTGGAATAGGTGGCCACACAGATGATACAAGGCTGCCTGAGAAGAAAAGTCTCTCTCTTCTGCAGAGTAAGGATCAGTGACCAATATACAGTAGTACTTACAGAACTTGGATCGAGAAAGCATTTTTTTACGGGGAGAGCAATGATCGAGGAAAGAGGTAAGAGTGAATTCAGTGAGGGAGAGAACTGCACCAAATTTAGTTTTTGTGAGGTACGAAACGATAGCTGAGGCACTCCAGACATGAAATCAGTATTTTTAACAATGAAAATATGTTTACATAAACCTTAAATGACAAGAATAATGAAAGCACTTATGGTATCTAAACGACGCAGCTGGTTTTCACGGTGAGTTTAGATATCTGAACGTTGTTGTCGCTTCAAGACGTCCGACCACCACACACTCAACACTGTCAATAATAGATTCAATATTCGCTAAAACAACAACGAAGTCTGCAATGGGTGGAATCGTGCAGCTACCACAATGTGTGCAAGAGCTTAATATTTAATACGCAATCATCAGACAGGAATAACACCTGAACCTCGTAAATATATAAATTAAATAAACAACAGATACCCTTAATTATAATAAAACAAAAACACACTTACACTGTTGATGAAATAAAACAACACACTTATGGTGAAAGTGGGGCCAAGAAAGGAGGAGAGGGTCGAAAAGCGCAGAATAACCTATCCATGTACACGCTAACCTAAATATACAAATAAGAACTTCGTAATAATTTTACGGGGCAAACTCCTCAAGAAGTTAACTAAGGCTTGTGACGTCACCTATAAAACTATCTCAGATAGTTAAAGCTCATGTAGGGCCCAAACAAGCAGCAGTGGTACCAACAGACCGTAGCCCTCTCCGGGGAAAGGCAATAATATCCCTTACCGTTCAACAGAGTACCCGCTGGCAGTGTAACTGAGCCAGAGGCTTAAGCTGGAAAGCCATAACTCCAGTATCAAAGGAGCAAAAAACCCAAAGGATACATCACTCCTTAGGCTTGAAGAAGTCCTCTCGGGAAATCAAACAGTGGACACAGCAGGCATCAATTGCAACGGGCAATTCAACCAAGCAGGCAACCAGCAACCTCCATTCGCGGCTCAGAAGACCGATTGTCTCTCCGTCTTTTCCGGCACCAGACGTAAACTCCCAGGAGAGGCGGTGAGGAGGGCTACGGGGACGAGTCTCGAACAGAAAACAGAAACAATTAACTGCATGTTTCATACAAACAGGCCGGTGAAGAGAAATTTAACAAAGTCTTTAAGAAGCAAAGTCCAAGTGGCTTAATACAAACTTTGCAGGAATACAACTTAATAAGAAAATTAATTAAATCAACAAGGACAACATACTGACGATATATGTATTGCACAGAAACACACATATATATATATATATATATATATATATATATATATATATATATATATATATATATATATATGTGTGTGTGTGTGTGTGTGTGTGTGTGTGTGTGTGTGTGTGTGTGTGTGTGTGTGTGTATGTGTGTGGAGAGAGAGAGAAAGAAAAGCAAGACGATTGAAACTCTACGCCATCAGTGAACACCAAAAGGAAACGTGATATTGTTCTCCCATCGAGAAAGAGACTGAAAGTGTTTCTTCCAATATGAGAAGCTTATTGTTCATCCCCTATAAATGTTTTAACATAAGCCCCAAACTGCAAAACGTGGGAAATTCACCTGCAGAATTTCACCCATTCACCTTTATGCATTTCTGAGTGTTTAAATGAAATCACAATTTTATAATATACTATACAGATTCAAGACATAAACTGAAGGTAGTATGTTATTAACTTATATCTCTTCAAAAAGAGATATAAGTTAATAACAGCGTCTCATAAAAGCCTTTTTATTAATTTTAAAACCTTCCATAGAAAAGGTTTCGGCCCGTGAAGATGAGCACTTGAACCTTCCCGAATTGCAATCTAATCGCGCCTATTGACATTCCTTTTGCATCTGATCGTCCTTTGATGCAGCTGAGAGCAATCTGACTGTGTTCTGTTGTTCGAATACCTTTTGTGACGGAAGTGTTTTTCCTTTGTTTGAGTTTTTCCTCTCCTGGAACAATTTCAGTTTGATACACTGAAGAGACTATTTCTTCTTCCTGGGAGAGTTTTGCTCCTAAAGGGAGGTCCTTTGAGAGATTTTTTTTAATTGGATGTGTGCATATTTCCTTTTTGTCTTTGAAGCATTTGATCTCGTGTGTGCATTTGGATAAACAATGAACTATGAATTTACTCTAAAATACAATATCATCATGAATATTTCTACACAATTGGGAAGATAATATGTCTTTATATATTCTATCTTTTACAAAAAATACACTTTGTTTATTCATTTTCCTTCCATCACTTTAATACACATTTTTATTTCAAAACCCTTTGGATGTGCTTGCTTGAACGTTTTAATCTTATCGCTTAGTTTCACAATGCCATGCTTCATATAACTACTCAGAGCCTCATTTAAAGCAATTCATAGATGGCATGCATATTGTTACAAACGTCCTTGAGACCGTTTGTTTTATGCCTTTTCCGTATTACTGATTAGATATAAACTAGAGTAACTTGCGAAAGAAATTCAAGATGTTTTGCAGAGTAACTGACATTTCTCACACACCACTCCCTTATCTGTTATAACTACCCAGGTGTCAAATGAGCAGGCAATTAAGCCCCCAGCACCAACGTCATTTTAATGTCCTGTCGGATGGACTTTGGAAGAAAATCCCTCGAGTTCAACACCCGACGCAGTGGGAACGTCCCCAAGTAATTAAGGCGGCACATTAACGTAAAGCCCTTCGAGATTTCACACAGTTCCGATATTGTTAAAGTCCCCAGACAATCTTGTCATGAGAGCCCTCTGAGGAAATTCCCCCTCCGATCAGCTACCTGCCATGCTTTGACCTGACCCCACACCTGCATCTCCGCCTCATAACCTCGACTCTCAAGGCTAATCCTCTTACTGTTTTTACCTCCATTCCTCGACCCTTTGTACTGGCTGGTTTTCAACGACCTTTCCAGGTACCCGCCGGGATTATCCACGCCCCTCCCGAGGAGAGAACAATAGATGACCCTATTAAGAGGCAACTGTCAAAACACGACCACCATCGGCGCCGTTTGCAGTATACGTATGAGCTCCTTTACTAGTGTGTCTTACGACGTCCACCTGCCGAGAAGTCTGCTTGAATAGGGACTCTGATCGAGTCCCCACTAGACGTCTCCCTGATGCTGTCACTCTGAAGGTGGTCCTAACTAACCGCCTTGTCCTTTGAGCACTGATACCTCTGTAGCTCACTAGTGCCCTTCTGCTTCATCTAATCTCTCTATGGTGGGGGACTGTACATAACGCAGCTTCCACTGCTACGGGAACCTGGCTCTGATCTCCACAAGTCTTTTCCACGTACTTAGATAATGTGATTGGAAGTTGTTTGTTCGACCGCATGTTATTAGCCTAAGAAGGCATAGTTATAACGCTTGCACTTGTGTGGCACTCTTGCTTAGTGATAGTGACCTTAGTACAGTAATTTGAATAGTGCCATGGAGCTCCATTGATAGCTCCAGTAAATATTTCCTCTTCTGATATTTTAGTGAATTATACTTTTAAGTGGATAATCTAAGTTTGCCTTAAACCTTTATTTTTATGGTATTTTGAGTATAGCCACTACTAAACATTTGTTCACCAGAGCGTAGCCCCCTTCTTTAGTCAGTTGCTGTTATCTAGGTCATAATTAGAGCCATCCCTTATCCCCACGGCTAAACGAATGTGATAGTATATATTAAGGCCACTTTGCCATTACAGCTCGCAGACCACTTAACCAAACCTCCAATGTCATGTGAGAAATTTTTATTATATGAACATTTTCATAATCATACTCCAGTGTTCTAACAAAAACATTGAACCCCGAAAGATTTAGCAATGTCTATCATAATTTAGCCATTTCTAACAAGCCTAGCACTTAACTGTGGTGGTAGAGATGCGTTGATTTTGATCCTAAGTAAAGAACCTGAATTCGATAGGTATATGTATGGCAGAGATGAACTCAACTTATATTTTATTTCATGGCTCAATGGACAAGTCACGGTTATCTTTTTAACGGGACTGGAAGGCATCGGTTCTAACTCTGGTTGGGGCAGGTGTGCATGTACACACTCACACTGTATATATATACATACATACATATATATACTGTATATATATATATATATATATATATATATATATATATATATATATATGTGTGTGTGTGTGTGTGTGTGTGTGTGTGTGTGTGTGTGTGTGTGTGTGTGCATGTGTGTGTGTGTGTGATGAGACTCAAACTCGCACACCATGGGTTTGGATGAGGTTAAGGCAAAATAAAAAAGTCCACACATGCAACATACACAGTATCTGTCGAATTCAGCTGAATCTGAGCTGAGACAGACCAATTATCCTTCTACGTGGCTGAGTGATGCAGCTTAACCTCACCACAACACACCTTACCTGAAGTCGCGTGCGTTCATGAAACGTTCTACAATGTTGCTGTAAGTTATGAAAGTATACTACGTATGTAGCCTTGCATGAGCATAACTAGCGATCAAGTCTTTTCTGAAACAACGATTCTCTATATTGCTCCTATTCATCTGAAGACGTCACATAAACTTGCTGTAACTATTTCAGAGCTACAGTGGTTGGCAAACAGGTAATAATGATAGCATCGTAAATACTAATAAGCCTTTATCAGAAATATGAGAGAGAGAGGGGGAAAAACTGTCATGAGATATAATTTTTTTTATCACTGGAATTATGAGAGTACCCAAGTCGGAATATTCAAATTCCACCGAATAGTTTTACCCCACACTTTTCTATACTTCAATTTTAATCCTTCCTCTTTCTAAGCTAATTAACCTGTCCCTCTTCTAAAAGTGCATTTTTGTCTATGAAGATAAACTTTTCCTGTATAAATTTATCTTTATCATACCTCAGTAGCATAAATCATAATAACGGATTTTATCTGGAGCCTTCTCCCTATTTTTGGACTTGTGGTGGACCCAGGAAGCAGTGTTGATATCTTTCACGGGGAATGGCTAGATATTATGATTAATTACTTCATTGTTGTGATTCCTCTGGCGTCACAACAGATATCATGAGTTACCAACACAGATGGTTACTTATTTTTGGAACATGACATTGACTATGATGAAAAATTAAAGTACTTATTCATTATAGATACAAGTACTAGCTGTTTGTCGAACATGTAAACTGTTCTCTAAGAGAATGGGTCAGATTTATTGAATATTTTTCCAGCATAAAGCAAAGTAATGACCTCAAAACTACGGACTACAGACATGTGATTGCAAAAGCGGCGATTTCACTAAACCGAAACAATAAGTATTACCTCGCGTGATCATTACTTATCTAAATAATTTTTTTTTTAATTTACAGATTTTTTAAGACAATTTATCACATCATAAAGGATAAAATTGTTCCCTTTCATGACACAATTCTGATCCTGCGATTTCTAAAGGGGATACTTAAGTTTTCTCTAAGAATATTTTTCTAAAAAACTGGTAAATGATGGTCTGTCGTGTGCTCCAGTTTCTTCCTAAAATATGTGGTGTACAAGGTTATCAGAAGTGAACACTCAGCCACTTCATGACTTCTTGTTTCCTTAGAAATACAGTAACATGCGATTCATGGAGAAATGTCAACGAAAAAATTTCCATTACAATAACAATTTCCTGGGCTCTGCAAAAGAGGAACAGTCGCTCTTCCTCTCACTGGGAAAATATATAATAAATATTCGCTCATGCAAACCATCCAGAGAATCGTCTTGAAGTGGAGATAACGAGGATTTAAAGAAGTTAGCGAATTATCAAACTTGCATTTATTAGGAACCTTGAATAACTTTAGTGAAGAGCATAAGTTTAGAGCATTTATACAAAAGTCAGTCATAAATTCTTTTTAGAACAGTTGTTTGTCTGTAGCGAAAGTAAACCTTTAAACTGCAACTATTAATGTACCAGTGTGAAAAAGAAAGTATTTAAAAAAAGAAAGCTAGACCTAAAATCATAATACTCTTTCACAGGATCAGATTTTTTTAACCAATGTCTTGTTGTTCGGCTTTTCTCCCTCGTACGAGTCGCCACAAAGACATTGGACGCTTGTCCAATATGCAAAAAAAGTTACGTTGAAAGATACTTAACGTACACACTTCGTGTTGAGGAGATTTTGATGAAATCAGAAATTTCTCGCTTTCGAAAATGCTCAGATTTCCTACCACCCTCTCTCTCTCTGTTCTGTGTGTGTGTGTGTTTATATATATATATATATATATATATATATATATATATATATATATATATATATATATATATATATATATATGTATGTATGTATGTATGTATGTATATATATATATTATATATATATATATATATATATATATATATATATATATATATATATATATATATATATATATATATATATATATATATATATATATATATATATATATATATATACACACACACATGTATATATGTGTATATTGTCATGATCCCTTTCTCCAGGGAACCGTAACACAAATTCCATTATGTTAACCTCACAGGAATTTTTCTAGATTTTAGGTTCTTAATTTATGCCAAAGAGGACTGGAGTGGACTGGTGGACAGAGAAACCAATGAAGAGGGTGTAATAAAATACTCTTGTACCTTAAACCTAGTTTATTAATCCTAAAATTACTTGACATATTTACATTGAGACCAGGATTCAGAAAGTGGAGAGACAAAAATAATCATAATCGTGATCATTACCAAAATTAACAATTTTTACTCAAAGACTCAAAATAACTTCGTTACTTTAATTTTATCAAACTTCCATAAACTCTCCATATTTTAACATCAACAATTCCTCAGTCAATAAACTAGTAAAATAATCCATCTGTATAATTAATAGCAGCATTACACAGCAACACAACATAACAGACAAAATGAACAACTCATCAACATCATAAACATGATTAATCAACATGAGCTACTTCTGCTCAACACGAGTCACACTCGTATTCGAAACCCATCATATTGATAATGATACTTGTTCAAAAATCAACAAAGGTAAACGGTATCCTCAGGAGTAATAACGGTATCCAAAGACAACGGTATACCCTAACGTCGTAACCACAGATTCTCGAGGACGACCATCGCCACACTGTTGAAGTGTCGCCGATATCCTCTACCGTACGGTCACCGCAGCGCCGATGCAACAACAGCCATGTTGCCAAAGAAGAACACATTTTCCAAAACTGATGACCAGGGTTCAGTCACCACCATTCTCAGAACTGAATTGACCCGCTCATCACAACAGTATTCATCCACGTCGTTACTGCAGAACCTTGAGGACTACCATCACCACACTGCTGAGAAATCACCGATCCTCCATGCAACAACTCCCACGGTGCCGATGGGACAACAGTGCTCGTTGTCATTGAAGAACACATCTTCCTTTTCGATGATCAATGCTCAGCCGGCAATAACAATTAAAAACCGCAGGGTAATATTTCAAAAGTTGCTGCTGCTTCCATTCCTGACTTGAGGTTGGTCGAGAATCGGTCGATCCGCTTTCCAGATCCTGACTGTCCATGATGAAGAGCAAGAGACAAACTTCACCTTCCCTCTGCACATGACATGCAGGGGGGCGGTTAAGACAGTCAAAACAACGTCATTTCAATCTAATTACTTCAAACAACTGAAATACCTTACAATTTATATATATATATATATATATATATATATATATATATATATATATATATATATATATATATATATATATATATATATATATATATATATATATATATATATATATATATATATATATATATATATATATATATATATATATATATGTATATATATATATAATATATATATATATATATATATATATATATATATATATATATATATATATATATATATATATATATAATCTAAATTTATACATAATAAAAGATAACCTGGATATACAATTCATAATACAATGATCATAGTGATACAGTGTCCGTGAAGAATAACAGACCTACAAAAATGTACAATGAGTTTTAAATTAAATACACAAGTATTCTGAGCAAAATATAAACTTACCATTCGAACTATACACAGGCAAAACGATAAAGATTACCAAGACTCCGGAAAAAAATCGCAAATCCTATACTCATAACAAAACAGCTGCCGGAATACTGTTTTCTGCTCTCCTTATAACTTCATTAGATAAAAAAGATTAAAGGATTGCTAATTTGACAATTAAGACCAATGATTGGAAACGTTATATTTTCGTATAAAATGACAAAAAGAGCAACTTCTAAATAATGATTTCTGTCTATATGTTTTTAAAGGTGTAAAATATAATATACATAAAGCCTGTGACATTTCCTTTTCAGTATAATACTGTTAGCGAGTTCTTTTTCTAAATCACCGAGATATTTCCAGCCATAATCATTGCACGGAACAAAGCAAACACAATGCCACTTTGATGGGAGAAGTTTTTATTGTGAAACTGACTGTCTTTTGAGCAGTGTTTCGTAAAAGTAAAATTCAATAATATTCGACACTATTGAAATATTTCCTTCCTTCAAAGCTGTGAATTATTAATAAATTTTAATGGTATGAAGGAAATAGACCCTCTCTTAAACAGGTCTTATTGAAAAGGATGGCTGTATTATGCGAACTTATCTTGTACAGGATCTCTTCTATTTTCCTTATAATTCGCGTTTCAGGCTCAGCGATGTTGGTCAGGAAGCAAGGCGTCTTGAGCGGTGCTGAATTATGATTGGCTGCCCGGGGCAGTTCATCTCAGGCGGAACCTTCTCTCCCATGGTGTTGTTCGGGGCTTGTCTTGCGTGCGAGCAGCATTGTAGTGCTGAGGATGAAATGGAGAATTTCGGTCCTCAGATGCGGAATTTTGAATCGCTCGTTCACTATGGGGGTCGCTTGGTGCAGGTCTCCTTGCTGTTGTGGGGAGGAGAAAGGTTTCCTACGTAATGTTGAGGGTTGGTTTCTCCTTCCCAATGTTCAATGCTTCCAAGAGGCGCAGGCAGCGGTGGTCCATAGTTCGGTCAGTTCCAAAAATTGCACTTATTTCCATATTTGTGATTATATATTTTGCAATTCTCTGGTAATGGGTGGTCCTGGCATGGTTAAAGATGGCTTCCTCTTGGGCGTGGAAGGAAATCCTCTTGGAGAAATGCATGGTGGTCATAACAATGTAAGAACCAAGGCATCCTCGGACGGGACATGAGTACCGGTATACCACGTTGGTTTTCTTCAAGGGGTCCTGTTGAGTGGGTGCTGGATTGTTATGCATCACCAGGCTGCGTGTCTTTTTGCTCTTGTAATAAATGACCAGATGAATATTTTTATTGGGGTCAGTGGGGAAGACATTATCCTCGATGATAATGTTTGCCAGGACAGCCCATAATCAAGGAACTGCAAGAAAAGATTTAATCACGAATAAGGAAATAATTGACTGAACTACGGACCATCGTCGCCTGCTCCTCTTGGAAGTATTGCACACTGGGAAGGAGGAACCAACCCTCAACATTATGCAGGAAACCTTTCTCCTCCCCATGACCTGCCAGGAGACCTGCACCGAGCGACACCCATAGTGAACGAGCAAATCAAAATTCTGCATCTGATGATAGAAATTCTCCCATTCATCCCCAGCACTACAATGCCGCTCCCACGCAAGACGAGCTTGGACATCAACATGGAGAGAAGGCTCCACCGAGATGAACTGACCCAGGCAGCCAATCATAATTCAGCACCGATCAAGAACACCCCTATAAATACCGACCCAAGCGCCTTGTTTCTCCTGATCCTTCTCAACCACGTCCAGAGGATGACCAACGAGCTGGTCGAAACATGTTAACGGTACCACAACCTGAAGTAGAAGAACCTGAATCCAGTCCATGAAGGAATCCACTGATTTCCGATTGAATATATCAATAAAAGACTTCCCACATTCCACACGCTATCCTTTTTCCAATATGAATATTGGCCAGTTGCTGACCAACATCGCTGAGCCTGAAAAGCGAATTATAAGGAAAACAGCCACCCTTTTCAATAAATTTAAAGGGGTAATACTTTTAGCTTATTACAAATCCCTGTAGGCTGAATTTCCCTGATATTTCAACTTCGGTTGTATGTCAAAAACTTTTAATAAATTCCTCACTTATAAAATCATGGTTATATGCCCGTAATGCACTCAAAGATATTCAAAATGAAAAAGAGGCCTCACATTAATGTCTATAAATTAATAATTAAAATATATACCAAAAATTACAACTGATAAATTCTGGACTAGGTAGTTTTTTTTTTAACCTGTTAAGCGTCCCCCACGTAATAATACGTTTACTGCGATCTACTCGGTGGCGCCTTCAATCGGGATATTACGTTCAAGACTTTAACTCTGCTTTTCAAGCTGTCAGCCCGTAATAATACGTTTACTTGTATGGAAAATGTTGGAACATCATTTGGTAACACTCTCAGAACACGTAAGCTGGTGATGACTTATTTCCTCCCCTGGCAACTCTTTTCAGTTGGTCGCTTGATGCCTAGAAACTATTTTTTTTCAGCGGGCGTTTTCCAGAGACGACATGTTTTTACGTCGTTCTCAATGAATGTCACAAGAGGAGGCGTATGTCTTCAGTTGAGATAAATCAAATCCCTAGACGAGGTGTCTGATACTGAAGACATATTTGATGATAAAGCTCTAGTTCTAATCCTCCCATGATGAGGATATTGAAGAAACAAACTTTTCTTCCAATAGTGGAAGTGAAGATGACTTCTCATTGCCAGTGACTGGACTCCGAGAGAGAGAGAGAGAGAGAGAGAGAGAGATAGATATCCCTTTACTTTCGTTGCTGATCCGGCGTGAAATTTTTCAGTTGAGGATAAAGAGAATCCATAAGAATTTTCGAGAAATAATTTGATGATGAAATCATTGATTACCTCGTGAAAGAAACAAACAGATTTGCAAATCAGTTTCTAGATGAGAATGTAGAACATTTGTCTCACAATCACGAGTACATAGATGGATTGTGTGTAGCCCCTGCTTTAGAGATTGGCATACGAAAAGAATAAAGTGCATGTATGTACAACACTTTTCATTCAGTATTTTGTAGTCTTATGAAATAAAATAATAGTAGTAGTAATAGTTTTTATCCTATCATTTAATAAAATTCCTACTCTTAACTACAGTACGAATTATAAGCATAAAAATCAATATTAACATTGAAAAACTATCATCAGTGATATGACCGCTAATTGCAAAAAAAGCGTGACGGTATGCGTTAGGCGGCTTGAGCTCATCCGGGGGGGACGCTTAACAGGTTAAGAAATGGGTACAAGGAATCCTTTGTAAAGATAATGATGTAGAAATTAAGTATCTGTATTAGTGGGGCAGATAGCAGAAAAATCGTGCAAATGATGATACAAGCATCAAATTTGGCACAAGTGTCCTCCAAGGTATACTAATCAAATCTGCCCGATTGACCAATTGAAAATCCAAGATGGCAGCCATTTTCAAGATGGCCACCAAAATAACCACCTGAAGTAGATGTTTTGCTTAGAAATATTTGTAGTTGTCTGATTTGCATGATCTAAGTGTGGATTCTTATGTTTTGAAGCCTGCTGAACTATATTTTACTGTTTAAAAAGCACTCTGAGACATATTTCTCAAGATGACCACCAAGATGTTTGTCTTTCTTTACATAAGTTTTGTACCGGCTAGTGCATTTTCAAAGTTATGCATACCGTACTGCTGTTTCTCGATCTGCTACAGTTCACATATGCAGCTGCAGAGTGATGTGCAGGGAAGCTCTGTCTGAGGGCACTTGCATCTTCCTTTGCAAACCTTCTTACAGGAGCACTTTGTCAATTCTTGACAGCTTGCTGCAATCGGTGGTAGTGTTGTCCAATGTATCTGCCATGCTTCTCCTTTCTGTGTCCACCCCCATTCAGCTGGACTGCTCATGTGTGGATTGCAGTGGGTTGCCTGGCCCCAGATGATCCCAGCCTGGTAGGCTGCATGCTTTGCATGTGCTCTGAGGGCTGCCTGTGTTGGTGGAATTGAGTTGTACGGCCTCTGCTTGCGGGCAAACAGAACTAGTCTTGCTTCATCTACACCGGTGACTGCACTTGATCTGTCGTACATGAGGACAATGAATCTTTCCAGCCTCTGCATGTCAAGATCACGAATCAATGCTGGATGCTGGCTAAGATTGATGAATGTTTCAGTAATATCATCAAATACATTCCAAGTCTGCCATGCAGATTTCTTCGCTTTTCCACAGAAGGCAGACACAATGTAACATCCAGTGAATGCGTGAAAGTAGGGGACCCCTCTGGCTTTCTCAAGCCCAATTGCAGAAACTACCTCATGGACTGGAATCCATCACATATGGGCTCCTTGGCCAAAGGCAATCCACATTTCCTGAAGACCTAGTTTCTGGAAGGATGGCAGCACAGATATTGCTATGACTAGCACATCTGTGCCATTAGCCTTGATGATTATAGATTTGCTACTGTCAGTCGTTGCATCCCTAGCGTGAACAAATATTTGACGGTCAGCTTCTTCGTGACAACATGGGGACACAGCATCCAGAGACTTCACTGTGTTGCTAATGGCATCCTCTCCTTTTGTGACGATGACTGTGCTTGTCATTTCTGCTTCACACATCTTTTCGGCCAGGAAGCGAAACAGTTCAGTCTTGTTGCTGGGGTCACGAAGGAAGCTTTGCCAGTTTCCTGGTGTCTTGCTTGTTCCTGATTCCTTTCCCCCTTTTGACCTCGTCTCTGATTTCAGACTTGATTTCTAGTATGCATCAAAGACTATGTCCACCTGCTTGTACCGAGCACCATAGGATTCCACCTTTGGGATGATGTCTTTTTTGGCATAGTCATTAAATGTCTTTGAAGTACGTGGAGGTGAGGCATTGATAATTGCTGAGCCGTCAATGATGATTTTATCTCCCTTTGGTTCTCCCAATGGGACATACACTTGCGCTTCAAGAATTTCAACCAGCTGTGACTTCTGACACGTATGAAGCTTGCCACTGTCACTGAGAGATGCAGGGTATGACTGATTCTCGTGCTTGAAGAATTCTTGCAAGTCACACTGTCTGTTCTGGCTTGAGATGAACAGTCGCGAGAATAACTGACAGTCATCTTTTAGAACTTTCTCCTTAGAAATTCCCTCAGCCTGTTCTTGTTTGAAGAATGAAACATGGTTCTTCTTGATTGGATGATAGAACAGACTTTCAGCTTCATCCTCTAGTCCTTTCATAAATAATAGGAACTGCTCTTTACCTTGCCGGTGATGTGTAACTACCATTTCAGCTAAAATTGGGTCTGCAGTGTTCTTTGTATCTGACACCATCAGGTCTACTGATTCTTCTTGGAATCGGTTACCAATCTCCTGCATCACTGCAGAGAGTGATTTCACCTTTTCAAAGAAAGATTTCTGGTCACTCGGTGTCTGCTGCTGTATGTGGCATCCTTCATACCAGACATGGCCTCATATCCAGCTAGTAGACGACTAACTTCAGGTCCAGCGACCATCCACCTACAAAGTGCTGACGGGTCTTCTGTCAACCCAATTGCTCCTCCATCACCTTTGATCACTGCATTATTGTGCTCGTGCACTTGATCAATCGCCATACCAGAGAATTCTCTTCTCGACTTGTGGATGACGAAGTTACCATTGTGAAACTCCTTGGCCATGTCTGGATGTTGTCGTTCGAGTGACATCATATCTCAGAGGTGAACAGTGATCCACCGGGCATAGTTAACATTATTTGCAAAGAAGTAAGGCACCAGCTCTTAAAGTGCTTCACGGTACAAGTTGAAGTCTCCTTCTCTGAATGAGCGGATGAGGGTGAATATCGTGAGTTCCATGTCCAGCACCAGTCTCCAGAATTGGAACTGCAGACTCTCTTTCTTCCGTTTTTCACACCAATCCTCAAAGGTTATTTCTGATGTGCTAGACTCTTCAGAGCAGAAATCATGATATGCCTTCTCCATCAGTTTGTACAAACTGCATGCTGTAATCTGGTGTGCTTGTCTTGCCTTTGCGACACTGGATGCAGACAGGTAAAACTGTGATGTACCAGATGAGGCCACCCCTGCTTCCACAATTGTACTGATCCACCCACTGTCTCATAGTAATGTTCCTATCGATCTCAGTGAAGCCATTTCTATATGAAGGCCTCCAAGCATGACAACGAACTTGTCCTCTCCATATTCTTGCCACTTCCACTGTATTTGTTTTGCCAGAGCATACAACTGTTGGTCAGCAACAATTACAAGTGTCTGCTGTGGGTTCAAAAAAGCCACTGTATCATGGACCTTCTCCATGGCATGCTTGATAGTTGCAACAGAGTGTGCCTGGTCTTGCCACATAGGCATCATTGCCGATATGCTCACTTCAAATGGGTGGCTCCTTTTCTGTGTTGCATGATATGCTGACCATGTGATGCTGACTGCATCAGCCACATTCTCAGTGAGGAAGACTTCCTCCAACCAAGAATATTCTTCTTTCAAATGTGATCTGATCGACTCTGGTGCTGGTAAGGATTGGCTTGCAACTGGGGAGGATTGGGGTTTTTGGTGATGTATGCTGTTCGAATATTGATGTATGCTTCTGGAAGCTCTGGAACTTTTTTAACCTTCATTTTTTACTCTATATCTAGTATGAGTGGCTCATGTTCATCACCAGGATTTCCTGTGTTTGGATGCTGGAAAATGGACACACTTGTACTAATCTATGTTGTCAACTGCTCCAGTTGTGAACAAATTCTTTCTCAAGGCTGGGGGACAGATTACTCCATCTTCCACATACTGTGCAACAACTGCTTCTCCTAACTGTGCAGGGGTTTCTAGGACTCAGTCATATGGTATGCTGAGCCCTTTCTCATGGAGCATTTCAATTATTTGCCTCTTCCTCGTCTTGGCAAACGCATACAGGCTCATGTAGATGGCAAAATGTGGCTCGCAGTCCTTGGACATCCGTTCCTTCCTTGTATTTGGCAAAGCAGTTGTACTGTAGAAGTTGTGATATAGCAAAGTCTGATTTCGACGCTCCATGATGGAGTTGGGACTTGATGTCTGCACCATGTTTGATCATGCATACAAACTGAAGCAGTGTTGGTGGCACAGCTTGTTCTAAGTCTTTGTCATGAAAATAGCTGCTGAAATTTGACTTCTGACGGAGCATGTCTTGTCTTATTATCCCACCGGCTTTTGCTAGATAGATCGCTTCACCATAAAGGGATGCTTCTGATAGGATTCAACCTACATCAGTTTCAACAGCCAACAGAACTTGTCCTTGGCGATTAGCTTGCAGCTGTGGAATGTGCAAAAACAGCTGATCCTTGAGTCGAGTAAGATGAACATCAGGCGAGTCAACACCAAGCTGTTCCAGCCTCTGCTTGTAAAGCTTGGTCAAATCAGCAAGCTTGAAAATCGGTGGCCTCTCACTGGCATTTTTCATCTCGCAGATGTAGGTGACTAGTTCAGAGAAAGCAATTGGATATGCATCCTTCCAGTGTTCCTGTGCCTTTTCTTGCTCCCACACTTTTAGGTATGTCCATTCTCGGTTATACAATGCCACCAAACAGCCAGGGTGATATTTCACCTCTTGGGCTACGACATCTCCTGCACTTAGTTTGGCAAGAAGTTTTGTATCACTGAGCGTTTTGGCACATTCATTTATTCTCCTATTCACTTGCATTGTCATTGTTTCTCTAAGCTCCCCTCCTTCAGTTTCACAGAAGAAGCATTCTTTTGATTTAGTTTCTTGGAGCTTTCGTGGAATCTTACTTTTACTGCCCTCATCACTAGTACCTACATGACTTGCTCTTATTTCAGCTTGGTGTAACTTTGTGTTGTTGAACAGAAGCCTGCAACTCTCATGATATTGTGCCTAATTTTTCTCGATGTTTCCTCTATCCCAGAACCTTCATCAAGTCTTGCAGGGTCTAGCTTGATTGGTAGCGCATTGAGTGAGTGAAACAGATGAATATTCTTTGCCAGGTTCGTATATCCATCATCCCCTCTTCTGGGAGGATTGGCCTGGGGAGATTTTAGATCTTCTTTCTTAACCTCCTGACAAAAGCAACACTTGGTCCAGTCTGTTTTCCATGATTGTCCAGTAGAGTTCGCATCCATGATTACGATGACGTTCAGGGTCGAGGGTTTATCCGTTTACCACCCTGTACATGTAATAGTATAATAGGCCTCCCATGTCCTGTAATATACAATACGTGCTTTCCTGTATGGGATACAACTAGGTTCTTGCACTGTGCCATACACCTAGTCCGATCGTTCATCCAGTGGCATAAGTCTCATGCAATCTGTACACCACCAAGATAACTAAAACCCTGTTATCCTTGGTTCAGCTCTCCCGCGCTGGCACGTCCTGTCCATTCAGGTGCGGCTGCCTAACTGATTTGGGGTTGATTAGGCAGCATTTGGGATACTAGTAGGTTGTTGCAGTATGGTGCCAACATAAATTTCCTACTTAGCTGACACTGAACCCCATGCTGAGTTTCACAGCTGTGATGTCACCAACGTGCCTTGGTAGTACCCGACAATCACTCCTTTAATACAGTGCCTTAACCATATTATAAACTAGAAAATATAAATCAGCAGGCTTAAAAACATAGGAATCCACACTTAGATCATGCAATTCGGACAACTACAAATATTTCTAAGCAAAACATCAACTTCGGGTGGTTATTTTGGTGGCCATCTTGAAAAATGGCCGCCATTTTGGATTTTCAATTGGCCAATCGGGCAGATTTGATTAGTATCCCTTGGAGAACAATTGTGCCAAATTTAATGCTTGTATCATCATTTGCACGATTCTTCTAAAAAATTACTCTTATCTGCCCCACTAGTTCTTCATTGGGTAAGTGGGTTCCATTCTCAGCTAGCACTGCTGGCCGCGAGTTCGAATCTCCGACCGGCCAGTGAAGAATAAGAGGAATTTATTTCTGGTGATAGAAATTCATTTCTCGCTATAATGTGGTTCGGATTCCACAATAAGCTGTAGGTCCCGTTGCTAGGTAACCAATTGGTTCTTAGCCACGTAAAATAAATCTAATCCTTTGGGCCAGCCCTAGGAGGGTTGTTAATCAGCTCAGTGGTCTGGTTAAACTAAGATATACTTAACTTATCTGCCCCACTGTATGGAAAAGTCAGAAGATAAGTTTGAGAGTAGAACAAAATATGCACGAGGTTAATTTGCAACTATAATTCATGATAAATAAGATGTAATGCTATATGGATGTGCTAAGGATGAAGGCTTGTTTTGATGTGCGACAAAAGGGTATAGAAATGGAAATATCTGGGTTCAGAAAAAGGGGACGTGAATGAAATGTGAAGTGATTTGTTACACATAACAAAATGTTAGTTGGTCACAGAAGACAGACGCTACAACAACAGAAAAAAAATTAAGAACTACTGGCAGGATAAGGTTATGATGGTAAATGGAAGACTGAAAGATGGGGGAATGAATGATAATATGGATGGAGGAAGACTGGAGCTGTCTGATACATATAAAACCATGTATTCAAACATTTTCTCCTTTTATGTTTTTTGAAAAAGTGTTTTTGACCCAAAATTTCATTATACAATTTTTTCTGCAGAATGACTTACGACAATATCTGTCAACATACAGAAAATAGATAATTTTCTAATAAAAATGAACAGTTTTCCAAAATCAATGACTCCTAAAGATCAGTAATGTTTATTAAAAATCTTCACTGCTGTATTTCCTTTCTATTTCCTAAATGACACCTGGATTTTTCGCCAAAAAAGATTATTTCCCCTAAAGCAGAAAGTAATAGATAAATGACACTTCATCAATTAAACCTTCGCAGGATTTCCATCTGAAAAATTCATTTAAATAGAAGGAGTCGTTTGTAATGCAAGAGACGCTTTCATTTACCCTATCTCTATTCTCATATTTGGGAATTCCCATCACGGCTTCCTTCTTTAAAAGAATATGTATCATTTCTGAATAAAATTGATGAATATCATAACAAGAGTGGCTATTATTATTGTTAGAATCTCGTTCTGTTAAATGCCAATTACGAAACCTGTCCGATCATAACCTGTAAAACTGTACACAAAAAAGTGGATAAATCTTTGCTGTATATACTTACGTCATTCTAATTCCTTCACGTCAGGGCATGAGGACTTTTATATAATGCCATTTAGGTGCAACTTTATCTCATATATATATATATATATATATATATATATATATATATATATATATATATATATATATATATATATATATATATATATATATATATATATATATATATATATATATATATATATATGTACTGTATATGAATGATTTTTTATCACAATACCGTAATTCATATACAAGTATTAAGCTACTAATGTCGTTTAGTATCTAATTCGCTCTGCCGCGGAAATTTACATATGCATATATATATATGTACACACACATATATATACATGTGTATATATGTAGAATCTACTGGTCACTTTTACCAGACACATATGTAATTCTAATAGCCACAATGCCCTCTTAACTTCTCGAATTCTTCGCGCTTTTTTGGATATGCTTGTAACTACGAAACCGAAAATATCCAAACGGAAGAAATTGAAGAGCCTGTGAACGCCGGTCGCGGGAAGCGAACCCTCATTACCATATTCACAAGGAGGTCACGTTGCCCTGAAGAATTCGAGAGAAGTTAAGAGGGCATTGTGGCTATTAGAATTACATGTATATATATATATATATATATATATATATATATATATATATATATATATATATATATATATATATATATATGTGTGTGTGTGTGTGTGTGTGTGTGTTTGTGTGTATATATATATATATATATATATATATATATATATATATATATATATATATATATATATATATATATATATATATATATATATATATATATATATATATATATATATATATATATATATATATATATATATATATATATATATATATATATATATATATATATATATATATATATATTTAAAGGACACATATATGCATTTCATAGCTTCAATGCTTTAAGGTGTGATGAAGGAAGGTTTGGAGTCAGAGCGAACTAGGGCGAGAGACTTGATGCAAAATCTTTGTATTCAGCAAATAGTTTGATTCCTCAGCAATATTGCCGGTCAGGTGATCTTCCAAGCGTTATGTATATTCGTGAGTACGTGCATTACTTTGATCTAGATTATGCCAAAATCTGCCCTAAAAGTGAGTTTGATCGTTCATTAACGTGACAGAACTGCAATTGTCCAGTCATAAGCTTTGGAGAGGATCCAGGCTTTGAAAATTGGCAGATAAGGTAGAGTTTCAAATCTCTGTTTTTATGGGAGAAAATTGAACTTGTGATTTTTACCATGACTTTCTGATCATTACGAACTTTTGAACTGGTGTGGGAGATTTAATATGAATATTCATACCTCTTTTATATTATTATTTTGTTGTGTTACGTTTGCCATATCTTGGCTATGCATTTTAAACTTTCCATTATTGTGTTTTGCATTTCATATATTTTTGGGAGTTTTCTATCATGTTTAATTCTTTCGACAGATGTCTGTGAACATGTTGGAATAACATGTGGACTTGGGAGTTTGAGGAAAAGGACAAGCAAGTCATTTGCAATGTCAATCTCTTTATGTGGTAGACTGTTTTTTTGACATGACTTTTATTTATTGATTTGTGAGTATGTGAGATTTTGGGGATTTCCAGGCTATTAGCCATAATGAGACTTCTTTAATCAGAAGTGTTTTCCAGTTTAGAGTTTAGTTATCTGACTCGATAATTCATTTATTATGCATTTTAATCTTTGCTTTGTTTTATACATTTCTTGTTGGGTTATTCGAATAATAAACCTATTTTTGTAAGAAACGATTGTGTTTCTTTAAATAGTCCATTTAATTGCTTTGAGAGAATGAGTGAGGTCGGGTAGATGAGCTTCGGAAACGATGAGAGAGAGAGAGAGAGAGTCGATACACGGAGAGAGAGAGAGTTGAGAGAGAGGAAAAATGTGAGTGTTATCATGGGTCGAAACTTTTCACGTCTTTTCCTGAAGAAAGATCGCTAGGATTACGCTACATTACACTTTCAAAAAAGTGTTGAATCTGTTCTTGTAACATATATATATATATATATATATATATATATATATATATATATATATATATATATATATATATATATATATATATATATATATATATATATATATATATATATATATATATATATATATATATACGTTTCCTGGTGCAGGTAGATTTTAAGTCTCCAATTTTAGTACTTTTACTCTACAATGCCCTTGTAAGATAACCAGGAGCATATAAAACAGAAAACAAAAGGAGTTATACAGGAGCTTAGGGCTCTTTCTCAAAGGGAAGATGCGTGAAACACCAGGGTACAAAAATAGGTATATTTGCATAACAGACAATTTCAAAGGAAAATTAATTAAGTAGAAGTTAAATTGCTACTGCAGTTGGAAGTCCTCCATGGGGTGGGGCGGGGGTGGGGAGGAAAAGCTTGTGAATGCCAGGAACATGGACCAAGGAGAATTCTGCTACTATCATCCTTCTGAAACGATATGGAACACAGGTTATGGTCTAAGGCTGGAACTGGGGAATGCTTTCTACGCGAGGGTGTGCTGAGGGCGCCAAGGACAGCCTCGAGGCTTGACTAGTGACTTAAGTAAGGGGGCAGTGAACACGTGGCCAGGATTGAACCAAGAAATTCAGGGGACAGCCAAGACACAGGCCCAGAAGTCTAATGAATGCACATGCACAAAAGTAACATGACTAGACAACTCTTTCAGGGTACTTTACCATCCCACAGGAGTGTCTAGCGCTGATGTTGACATCAGGGCTTCGTTCCAGATCTTCCCAAAGGCGTCAGCAAGGGGTCCACGTGTGCGTGTAGACAAACGCTGCCCACCAAAGATGTACTCATGGGTCGTAGATTGGTGGAGTGATGGAGGGCGCCATCATGATGATAAAGTGCTGCAGTCTGGGAGTTCCGCTCGCTCTGGGATTGCACTTCACCTTTTGCAAAGGATACTGGCCACGTGGTTGGGGTAAAAGGCAAGGGGAAGCGGTCCATGTGGCGGTGAAGAGGTGGGGGGGGCGGGAGGGAGACGTCTTAACTTGTGACCTCCTACATTCAGGTCTGAGCTGTGTGTGAGACCAATCGTAGGGCATCATGGCCTTTTATTACTTCTGCTCAGGCGTGGGGGCGGCGATGGATTGACCCCAGGTCACTGGTTCTGTACTAAAGAGAGAGAGCCCAGCAAGTTACTGCCTTAGGCTAAAATTATCTCCTGAGCGTGCCTTAATACTCTCTGGAATGTCCAGATTTCTACCCTGAACCAACCCGTACCAGATTTCACTATCCCTACACAGGTTCAAATAGATAGAGGTCTATCTATTGGCCAAGCAAAAGCAGAAAGGTGGGTGTTTTATTAGCTTATTTTGGTGCTAATCTTTACAGCTCCCCCTTCAAGATGACATCCGCACCTTTAATCGGGTGCAAATGTCGATAACAGCAAAAATTAGCGAAAATAACGTTCAACTTTACTCTAGGTTCTGCTTTGCTACAACTATTAGCTTACTTTACTTGCAACTCTGCTGCAATACTGATAAATGACATACTGTAATGTTACTCTAGGTTCAGAGCACAATTTAGATCATACAATAAGAAAGTTTCCTTACTGAGAAAACTAGTTACTGCTGAAATACTTCATAAATGATTCTACAAATGCTTTACTAGCTTTACTTTACTGAGGGTAATAAGGCACTTGACAAATAAACAAAGAACACTTCAAAGGCACAAAAAAAAATCAGAAAATAAAAGACAGGATATAAAATGAAAACAAATGTAAAACAACTGACTGCTTAGTGCTATTAGTGCAGCAGATTGCTGTAAAAATCGTTCAGATAGTGAAACAGGCATGAAATTTGGCACAAACATTCCTAAGACTACGCTCTCTTAGAAAAGGGCGCTGACACCTGAAAATCCAAGATGGCGGCTATTTTTCAAAATGGCCGCCATCTATGTTGAGATTCACTGGTTTGGGAGCATCTATTGGATGGAATATGCCAGTTTTTTTAAACCTCGACTTTTAGGTTATAAAATGTTCCATACCACACATTTTATTGAAAACCTTTACTAAATGAATTGTAACCAAGATGGCGTACAAAATGGTTGCCATAAAGTTTTTTTTCTATCCACAGCGCTAGCAGACATAGAGACCAACTGTTTTATTTAATGGTATATTCATGTGATCAGACAGTTTAACTAATATGCTATTTTCAACTGAAATAGTAATGGTATGGTCACATACAACATTGTGTCTAAGACTGTAACCATAAAAAGAAAAGAAGAGAAATACGGACTAAACGTAACCAATCTATGTATAGGTCTCTCAACCTACACCTTTGAAAAATTCGAGGATAAGAAGGTAGGCATAGCATGACACGTTGGATGCTCAAGCCAGATTATCTACTGAAGAGAGGGCAATATTTATCTAGACTTCACATTTGCAAGTGCACAGAGCTGTGCAGGGAAGACCCAGCTTGTAGCACTTGCACCTTTCCCGACAGCCTGCTTTGCATCCACATTTGGTAAGCTGTTGGCAACTCTTGGCTAAGGGCGAGTTGGTTGTCCAGAGGACTTGCCATGCTTCACCAGACTTTGCCATCCCCACTCAGCAGGGTTCTCTGGCTGTGGCTGACACTGGTGGCCTGCCCCCACACACAACCAGCCTGGCACGCAGCACGCTTGGTGTGTTGGAGAAAGCTCCCTGGTTGGTGGAATGGCCTCATATGCCCTTTGTTTTCTGGCAAACATATCAAGTCTAGCCTCATCCACAGTGCCAGCAGTGCTGGATCTTTCATACATAAGTATGACAAACCTCTCCAGGACCTTCAGGTCACTCTCTTCCACTCTGAGAGGGTAGTGACTCAGTTTGGAGAACACAGTGGAGGCCTCTGGAAAGATGTTCCATGTCTGCCAGGCGGTCTTCTTGCCCTTGCTCGGAAGGCTGACACTGTATCACAGCCTGTGAACGCATGGAAGAAGAGCATGCCATTCACCTTCTCCTGGCCCAGAGAGTTTGCACAGGTCATGCACAGCAATCCAGCGCAGGCTCTGGCCTTGGCCAAATGCCACCCATAGCTTCTCTAGCCCTAGATTGTGGAGAGTGGAGAAAGCACTGACTGCAACGACAAGAACATCTGTGTCATTTGCTTTAACCGTGATGGTCTTGGCTCCATGTTCTGTGGCATATTTGGCATGGAGAAAGATGCAGGTGTCAGCTTCCTCATGGTTACACTTGCAGCTGACAGGAAGGATTCTGCAGTTCCAGATGAAGCAACTCCTGCCTCCACCAGAGCTCCTGTCCAACCACTGCCATGAAGAAGAGTACCAAGAGATGTCATTGCTGCCATCTCAATGTGCAGACCACCAAACATTACCAGATACTTGTCTTCGCCATACTGATCAGGCCACTGCCACTGCACCTGCTTTGCTACGGCATAGATTGGCTGATCAGCTGTGATTATGGGTATCTGGCCAGGGTTCAGAAAATCAGTGACATCCTGCACTTTCTGCATCACGTGTTTGATCGTAGCAACAGAATGAGCCTGATCACGCAGGAGAGGAAGCAATGAAGTTATGGTTACTTCAAATTCTGGGCTTCTCTTCATTGAAGCGTGATGACCTGACCACGTCAGATTCACTGCATCATCTATTTCCTGGGTGACTATGACCTTGTCTCAGCCACTGATACTCCAGTGCAAGCTGTGGCCCCAAGATATCTGTGGGTGGCTTTGGTATTGCAGTGTTTGGTGGCACAGGGTTCTTTGTTTGAAAGGAAGCTGGTGAGATGTTGCCAGAATGTGTCCGGCAATTCAGGCACCGACCTCACTTTCTCAGGTGCAAACTTTAGTTGCTGTCTTTCCTGTCCAGTGTTCTCCTTGGTGGGGTGCTGAAATATGGAGATGCTAGTTCCATGGAAGGAGGTAGTGGCAGTAGTTGCAGATGGGTTGTGGTCGATGTTGTCCATCACTGCAGTGGTGAACAACCCTTTTCGCAGTACTGGGGGACAGACCACACCCTCCTCCACATATTTGCTAACTGTGGCATCTCCTAACTGTGCAGAGACCTCCAGTACTCTGTCATAAGAGATACTGAGGCCATACTGATGTAGCATTTCAACCAGGTTTCTCTTCCTGGTTTTGGCATAGACTGAGAGTCCCATGTAGACTGGGAATGGTGTTTCTCTGTCTTTGGAGTGTCTATGAGTTGTTGCTCCTCTTTGTATCAGGAGTAGCAGTTGAACTGCATGAGCTGTGCAATGGCCTGGTCTGACTTTGATGCTCCAAATCGTAACTGTGACTTGATGTCAGCCCCATGCTCAACCATCCCTACAAACTGGAGCAGGAGAGGAGGCACAGAATTTCGTACACAAGCCTCAGAAAATGTGCCATCAAACCGTGACTGATGATCAAGTATAGACTTTCTGAGAATATTTGCTGCTTTAGCAATGATAACTGCCTCTGAAAGATCAGATGATTGAGCAAGTGCTTTTCCCACATCCTTTTGAAATGCAAGTAATACATCTCTGCCAGATTTATGAGCCTCAAGTTCTGGAATTTCTGCCAGAAGTTTGTCTTTGAGTCTCATGGAATTTACACTTGGTGACTCTACACTAATTGTTCCAGACGTTGTTGGTAGAGGTGGCAAATATCTGCCAGCCGAAATGTGACTGGATCATCTGAACAAAGGTTGTTTTCAACAATGTATGTCATCAGTTCTGACAGAACTAGTGGATACACATCTGATTCTGACTCAGTGCTACCTTGGTCTTTCTCAAGGCTCCTCAGGTAGGACCTTTTTCTGTTGTAGAGGGCACAAAGACAGGCATAGTGATACTTAAACTCCTGTGCAATGACATCCCACCAGTCAACTTAGCAAGGAGCTTGCCATCACTAAGTATCTCTGCACATTCACGCAATTTCAAGTCAAGGCCCTTAGTACTAGCCTGTCTGAGATCAGATGCAGGTGCCACTTTCTCACAGAAAATGCAAACTTCATTGTCATGACTGGTTCGGCGCAGTTTTGCACGACTAGTCTCAGTGTTGCTGGTCTGGTCATTGGATTGTCGCTTTCTTGCACGGTCCAGTTTAGTGTTGTTAAACAACAAGCGACAGTTCACATGGTATTTTGCTGCATTTTTCCTGAGAGTGGCCTCTATGCCATCACCTTCATCCAGCCTTGCTGGATCCATTATCAGTGGCATTTCATTAATTTCACTGAACATGGGAATGTTCCTTGCCAGCATTGTGTACCCATCATGGTCTAGGACATGATGACTTGGAGGTGATGTCAAGTGCTCACCTCTTTTGTCCTTCTGACAATATTGGATTGGCATCACATTCTGCCATGATTTCACTTTTGATTAAGGCCGAGGGGTTATCCTTTTACCACCTTAAACAAAGCACACATTCCTGTATGGGATTCAACTAGGTTCGGTCTCCTACACCTAGCCCGATCATTCATCCAGTGCCATTTAAGTCCCGTGTGATCTGTACACCATCCGGGTAAGTACATGAACCATCATGTACAGCCCCCATACCCCTTGGCTCGGCTCTCCCGGCTGGCACATCCTGTCTATTCAGGTGCGGCTATCTAACTATAGCTGGTCTGGGGCTGTTAGAAAGCATTTGGGACACTAAACTAAACTATACTACAACTACTAGTCTAAGACTACAGGATTAGTAAAGCTGGATTAGCTGGCACTGAACCCCATGCTGAGTTACACAGCAGTGATGTCACCAGTGTGCCCTGGTTGTGTGCAGACATACACTCTTTTACATTTATTAATTTTCCTTCAAAATTGATGAGTTATTCGAAAGAGATGGCCTCATTAGGATCTAAAACCACAGAAACCAAGATCCATGCTTAAAACGATAATTGTTGAACGGGCATTATTTCTCATTATAATTATTGTTTCTACCTTTTTCTTGGCAGCCATATAGCCCCCATATTTAAAGGTAAACTGTACTGGGAAGCTACAGAAACATAATATTCACAAGAAATAGTATGGAAGAGCTTTACCATATTGCTAGAAGCAAATACATGCCATTCTAGTGAAAAATTAGCCAAAATCTGTCGATACTGGCCGCCATCTTGGAATTTGGCCGCCATATTAAATTTTTGCGTGGCCAGCGCCCTTTTCTGATAGAGGAACTTTAAAGAGCACTTGTGCAAAATTTCATGCTTGTTTCACTATCTGAACGATTCTTATGAAATATGCAATTATCTGCTGCACTATATGCAGGAAATACATGCATGCTGTTAGTTATGTCTTGAATAGGTGGTATAAATGATAATACTGCGTTGGTTTCGAATGATATCCCCTTTACTAGAAATTGTAATGACAATGCTCAATTCATATTTTCAATCGACGGACAATAATTGTCTACAAACTCAATGCATAGCAAATACCTCAAGAAATCGCTACCTTAGGTGACAGGAATTTGACAGCTGGGTGAGCGAGCGAGGCAAAGAGATTATTCGCGGGTTTTAATTCGCTAAACTTAAACAATGCTAAATTTTTTTACTTCCCCGGCCCACAACCCGGGCTACAAATAGATACTCACTCAAAGTATGAATGGGAAATACATAAATGAAAGGGGACTGGACAGGAATAGATTTCTCAACAAAAAAATAATAAATAAATAAAATAAAAAAGAAAACTAAACAGAATAACAGAAGTGAAGGGCATGACCACTTACTGAAAGGCAGGACACGTCACTGGTATTACAAAGGTGACATTAAAACTCGCAAGGGCAGGAGTCTTGTGACTCAAGATTTGTTAACAAATAGAATAAAAGACTGATAGATAAAAGAGTAAGTGATATACGCAGAAGAGCCAATGATAATAGAGTGAGGTATTTATTGTTTATGTAAGAGTTTAGTGTCCGTAGCCAATAGACGACGGTCAGGACTATCTCTCAGCCCAAGGGCTGGAAAAGGAAACCCAAAGGGCGTGACCCCTTCAGGAAGAGCTGACACGCATGCCCTGTGCCAAGGTACGGGCACAACGGCGTGCCACTTCCCACTCTGTGTCTCTTACTGCTTCATAGCAAAATGATTAATGCATTTTAAAGGGGATGATATCCCATAATTTAACTGCCTCTTGTGGTGGTAATTAAAGAAAAGCTGAAAGGAAAGATTGACAGAGAAGGATGAGGGATAGAAGTTCCATAGGAAAGGAAGAAGATAGTGGAGGAACTTGACATCCTCTTCTGGAGGGGAGGTGCCAAGACCTTCGAAAGATGAGGAGGTGGCACCGTGCCAAGTTGGCACAGGTGCCAGAAGAGCTCGGGAGCTCTTTGTGGACTACATGGGATTGCCCGCACTTGTGGTAATTCCGCCGTGAACCTCTCCTCCTTGGACCGTTGTCCTCTGCCGGGGAATCAGAGGGCCTGCGGCCAAAGGGCAGCAAGGGGTGCCATCTGGGTCAGCTGCTGCAACAACTGACACAGGAATTTTGTTCGCCAGCTCGGACATTAATCGTCGCAGCTCACAGAGTTCATCGGCCCAGCGAGGCGGGGCAGAATCATGACTCGCTAGGGTATCTGCGGCGGGCGGCGAGAGAAAGGAGACTGTTGGAGGGGGCATGGTTGACTCGTGGGCAGTGGTGATCAGCTCAGGCCCGGGTTGCGAATCCGTGCCTTTGCGTGAGCCTCCGCAGGGGTCAGGAGAACCCGTCTCTCTTGCTACTGACACTGACAGCGGAACTAGGCCTGGCGAAGAGAGGAGGTTTGGAGGTGATCCCTTGGAGGGGGATCAGGGACGTGCTCTAGCGCTGACATTGGCACTGGTGCTGGTAGCGATGTGGTAGTGGTCTTGTCTCTCTGGACGGACGGAGATTGGCACTGCTCAGTGCGCCCAAGTGACACTGGCAGAGGAGTTGATTGACGAGATTCTCCTGAAGGGAGATCTGGCTGGGGCCTCGGCACTGGGACTGAGGCAGTGCCGGGCACTGGACTTGGATCTGGAGTATTATTTGGGGAATTTGAACCCCAGAATTGTCGTGGTCTGGAGGGAGATGTAAAGTCCTGGCCCAGGAGGAAGTCATAGCCTCCTGGAATGTGTTTCGCTACAGCGAGATAAAATGTCCTGGCTTTGCGGGGTCTGGTGACCCTCAGTTGGACCATAGGGAGGATCATTTTGTAGCGATTCACTCCCTCGACGGTTACTAAGTTCTGCCTATTTATAACTGCCCCATATGGAATTCTGTCTTCCCATATGAGGGAAATCTGGGAGCCCGAGTCATCGAATGCTGTGACTCGGCACGCTGGGTACTAACCCCGGGGAGGGGCTACATGGATGGGACCTTCTGCAGGAGGGCCCAGGGACTTGGAATTAGTCACTGCTAAGGCGACGGAGGCGGGTTTTGAGTTATTATTATGGCAATTCACCCATGATGCAGAATGCCTATAGACATTGCAGGAGGTGCAGTAATTTTTGCTATAATCCTTTCGCACTACCCCTGCAGAGGGCGCAGGCATGCTATGTGATAGGGGGCGGGGAGAGGGCTTGGCATTTACGGTGGGCTTATTTCGGCACTGTTCGGCGGGATGCCCTATCTTATTATGGTACCCACATACTGCGGGTTTCGAGGATTGCCCATTCTTCTGCCGAGCGGCACCTGAGAGCCATGAGGGTGGCTGAATCTTCTTCTTCAGGGAGCTCTCCTGGGGGTGATGGGTATCCCAGAAATCAGCTAATCTACAGCGATCTGCTAAGGTCAGGGGCTCCTTCTCGGCGATGTGCATGGTGAGGGCTGGAGGGGCGTAGAGTAGGAAGTGCTCTATCTTCATTTGTTCAATGGACTTGTTGAGGGTCGTAACCCCCACGGACTCGAACCATTTGACATGGGAGCGCTCGGACTGGTAGGCCCAGTCTGCCCAGGTCTGATTTGCTTCCTTAACTTGCCCGCCAGCGCCTCCTCCAGCGTTTGGGGGTGATTCCGTACGCCTTGGAGACAGTCTGGCAGACGACGTCCCAATTTTCTTGCTCCTCCAGTGGGAGAGCTTTGTAAGCAATGAGGGCCTTCCCTCCCAGGAACTTGCCCAACACCAGGGAGAGTTCGGCGACACTCAGGGGGCAGGCCTTTAGGACTGTCTCGGCGGTGTCGAGCCACACCTCGGGCTTGGCCTCCGTCCATTTTGGCATGCAGGCAAGTGCCTGGCTGAAGGCACTCATCCCCTGGGTGGCAGGTGGAGGCGAAGGGCCACACCGTTGCAGCAGCTCAAGTTCATGGGCGTGCTGCTTGTCCTGCTCTTCCCTTTCCGTGGCCTCTCTTCTCTTCTGAGCAAGTCTCTCTGCTTCTTCTCTTTTCTCTTGAGCCAGTCTCTCTGCTTCTTCTCGTTTCTCTTGAGCCAGTCTCTCGGCTTCCCTTTATTTCCTCTCTGCTTCTTCTCTTCTCTTTTGGGCTTGTCTCTCTGCCTCTTCTCTTCTCTCTTGGGCCTGCCTTTCTGCCTCCCTTTCCTTCTTTATCTCATCCATCCTCTTCTGTACCCAGCCTCTTAGTTCTCCCCTGGAAAGGCCGAGTTCCTTCCCTGAGGTCATGAAGGATTTGAAATCTTCGCTCTGCTGGGTTCTTGCCGTCATTTTGTAGGTGGGAGAGGATGCAAGTAATACACAAAATTAACTTTCCAGAGTGTAGGACGCGAGCTTGTACGGGAATTTGGAATTTGCCCCAAAGGACGTATGAATGATCTCCCGCCCTGCCACAGCAGGCTACAGCGGGGATTAGGAATTGGAATTCTCTGGTCTCCCAAGGTACTGCCAAAGCAGGTTGATTGGGGACAAGGATTGGCAAATGATTGGTCTCCCAAGGTACCAACAAAGCGGGTTGATTGGGGACGAGGATTGGCAAATGATTGGTCTCCCAAGGTACTGACAAAGTGGGTTGATTGGGGACAAGGATTGGTAAGTGATTGGGCTCCCAAGGTACCGACAAAGCGGGTTGATTGGGGACGAGGATTGGTAAGTGATTGGTCTCCCAAGGTACTGACAAAGCGGGTTGATTGGGGACGAGGATTGGTAAGTGATTGGTCTCCCAAAGTACCGACAAGGCGGGCTGATCGGGAACTGGATTGGAAATAACTTGGTCTCCCAAAGTACCGATGAGGTGGGCTGATCGGGGACTGGATTGGAAATGGATTGGTCTCACCAAATTACCGACGAAGCAGGCTGATTGTGGACTGGATTGGAAATAACTTGGTCTCCTAAAGTACCGACGAGGCAGGCTGATCGGGGACTAGATTGGAAATAACTTGGTCTCGCAAAGTACAGACGAGGCTGGCTGATTGTGGACTAGATTGGAAATGGATTGGTCCCACCAAATTACCGATGAGGTGGGCTGATTGGAGACTGGATTGGAAATGATTGGTCTCTCCCAAAGTACCGATGAGGCTGGTTGATTGGGAACTTGTTTGGAATATATTGGCTCCCTAGGAGAATACTAGCACAGAATAGGTCTGATTAGCGAGAGCACAAGTTTTACTGACTTACGGGAGAAGTTTTATTCTCAATGGCAATTAGGTGGGTGGTAAGCCCAAATTCATAATAGATTTGCAACACACACAGCAGTAGTAAAAGCACAAAACAAAACAAAAAACAGAATAAAACAGAACCTATAATGTCAGACCCCTCAATAATACAAACAATTTGGTGGAGCGAGCCAAGGGAAAACAGGTAAAATCAAGCAAACAAATTTTCACACCTTCCTAACTAACTGTGCGACGAATGTTAGTCAAGGACGTTTGCCTCCCTGTCGTTTTCAGCGACGAAATGAATGAATGAAGTTAAGTGTTTGTAAACAGACACGGTACTTCCCCGAAAGGAGGGAAAGAAACAACGTTTATTGAGCTCTATTTGCCCTGTTGCTAGACGAGAGAGAGGGTAATGAGTCAGCGATGCTAGTCTGACTTTTCAAACACGTGTTTGCAGTCGATTTCTCGTGCCTACTTAAATATTCAATTTCGAAATCACATGTTTTCACAGGAAGAATACACACACTATTCCTTTAATGAGTTAGAGCCTAAATAACCTATTTGAATGGCATGCAAGCCATGTGCAAAGGCTTTCAAAAGCTAAATTTCGGCGAACCTCTCTCTCATTTTCCATAAACACACTTTACTTATGCAGAATTTCCTTGGCCTGTTTCGCTGGCTTTCAAGGGTTCATAATCTGTCTCATATCCAGCTTAGCTGAGCTAATTGCTGATTTTACAGATTGCAACACAAATTACGGGAGGGGGCGATGCATTCGTTACAAGAATCCTGACAAAGTCGCCATTTTTATACGTTTCCTGGTGCAGGTAGATTTTAAGTCTCCAGTTTTAGTACTTTACTCTACAATGACCTTGTAAGATAACCAGGAGCATATAAAACAGAAAACAAAAGGAATTATACAGGAGCTTAGGGCTCTTTCTCAAAGTTGAAGAAGCGTGAAACACGTGAGTACAAAAATAGGTATATTTACATAACAGCCAAGTTCAAAGGAAAATGAATTAAATAAAAGTTAAATTTCTGCTACAGTTGAAAGTCCTCCATGGAGGGGGAGGAAGCTTGTGAATGCCAGGAACGGGGACCAAGGAGAATTCTGCTACTATCGTCCTTCTGAAACGATAAGGAACAAAGGTTATGGTCTAAGGCTGGAATTGGGGAATGCTTTCTACTCAAGGGTGTGCTGAGGGTGCCAAGAACAGCCTCGAGGCTTGACTAGTGACTTAAGTAAGGGGGCAGTGAACATGTGGGTCGGGATTGAACCAAGAAATTCAGGGGACAGGCCCAAAAGTCTAATGAATGCACAAGGGCGAAAGTAACGTCACTAAGCAACTCTTTCAGGGTACTTTACCATCCCACAGGAGTGTCTAGCGCTGATGTTGACATTGGGGCTTCATTCCAGTCCTTCCCAAAGGCGTCAGCAAGGGGTCCACGTGTGTGTGTAGACAAATGCCGCCCACCAAAGATGTACTCGTGGGTCGTAGATTGGTGGGGGTGATGGAAGGGCACCCTCGTGATGATAAAGGGCTGCAGTATGGGAATCCTGCTTGCTCTGGGATTGCACTTCACTGTTTACAAAGGATACTGGCCACGTGGGGAGACGTCTTAACTTGTGACCTCCTACATTCAGGTCTGAGATGTGTGTGAGAGTGATCGTAGGGTGTCGTGACCTTTTATTACTTCTGCTGGGGCGTAGGGGCAGCAATGGATTGACCCCAGGTCGCTGGTTCTGTACTAAAGAGAGAGAGCCCAGCAGGTTACTGCCCTAGGCTAAGATTATCTCCTGAGCGTGCCTTAATACCCTCTGGAATGTCCAGATTTCTACCCTGAACCACCCTGAACCAGGTCTATCAATTGGCCAAGCAAAAGCAGAAAGGAGGGTGTTTTATTAGCTTATTTTCGCGCTAATCTTTACAGTATATATGGATAATATGTATATATATATATATATATATATATATATATATATATATATATATATATATATATATATATATATATATATATATATATATATATATATATATATATATATATATATATATATATATATATATATATATATATATATATATATATATACAGGGCAAAACATAAGTAATGCCCTTTGTTTAAGTGGAACAAAATTAAAGCCTTTTGATTATCCTTTATTTTTTGGAACATATATATATATATATATATATATATATATATATATATATATATATTATATATATATATATATATATATATATATATATATACACAGTATATATATATATATATATATAATATATATATATATATAAATATATATATATAATATATATATATATATTAATATTATAAATATATATTAGTGTGAAATCGAGGCTATTCCTCAGCAAAATAAAGAAGGCACTAAAGCAGACAGCTTGGTACATGGTTTTCCTTTATTCAAAAAGGCCTACGTTTCGAGAATCCTTGTCTCATCCTCAAGGCTAAAAATACAAAAGTAAAATATACAAATACAGCAAGAAGATATAGGATATATGTACAAATAAAATATGATAAATAAAACATCAGTAAAAAGGTAAACCTAAAATAAAATTGTTAAAAAAAGAGAGAAAGAAATGAAAATTTTTAACTAACAGACCTTATTCCTAAAGTTCAGTTGCTGTATGAAAAACAATTAACATAAGGTGGGGTGTGGTTTAAGCTATATACAGGGGCGTGGATGAGGAATGATTGTTCAAAGAGGGAACAAGCTTTTTGATCGCTAACGATTCAAGAATAGGAGTTGGTGTTCGTGTTGACTAGTTAGTATAATCTTAAAATCATTATAGTTTATTTTACTTTTGCATAGTTTTATGTGGTTTCTAATATTGGATGTTTCCGGATTAGACAACTAGCTTTCAGTGCACTGGGTGCAAGTTGTCTAACCAAAACATCCAGTATTAGAAACCACATAAAACTATGCATCGGGCAAATAAACTATAATGATTTTAAGATTATACTAACTAGTCAACAGTTTTTTTCCTATTCTTGAATCGTTAGCATCAAAAGCTTGTAGGTTTTGAACAATCATTCATCGTCACACGCCCCTGTATATAGCTTAAACCACACACCTTATGTTAATTGTTTTTCATACAGCAACTGAACTGAGGAATAAGGTCTGTTAGTTAAAAAATTTCTATTTCTTTTTCTTTTTTTTTTTAACAATTTTATTTTAGGTTTACCTTTTTACTGATGTTTTACTTTATCATATTTTATTTGTACATATATCCTATATCATGCTGTATTTTATATTTTACTTTATTTTTTAGCCTTTGAGGATGAGACAAGGATCTGTGGAAACGTAGGCCGCCCTGAATAAAGGAAAACCATGTAAGCTGTCTGTCTGCTTTAGTTTTCTTGTTATATATATATATATATATATATATATATATATATATATATATATATATATATATATATATATATATATATATATATATATATATATATATATATTTATATATTTATATATATATATATATATATATATATATATATATATATATATATATATATATATATATATAAAGGCATATTACAGATGAAATATGAATCCTCTCTGTACAATTTTTTTTTTTTTTAAAGTGGATAGACAACTTTACTAAGTGGATTACTAACTTCAGTGTTGATGAATAGGCTACAAAGTCTCACAGATCGTAAAATTGCAATTTGAAAGCGTTTTATTCATATCCTTAAAATCCTACGCAAATAAGTTATTACAAAAATGAATTATGTTCACACTCTCAAATTCTAGAAAGTAGAACTTTTCTTCAGCATAATTAAGAGAGGAGTCCGGGAGCTCGCCATGAAGTCGGAGTGTGATTAGCATTAGCTCTTCTAATGTCCTTTTATGATAAGCGAGTACATTAATTATGCAAATGAAAAGACACACCTCCAGTCACACTGAAACCACAGCCACAGAGGTCAGGGAAGATGAGAGTCAATGAAGCCGAGGCATTCTCTGCTCCGTTCAGTTTTACTTTTTATGTATTTTGTGTCTAAACATTACATTTCATGAGAGAGAGAGAGAGAGAGAGAGAGAGAGAGAGAGAGAGAGAGAGAGAGAGAGAGAGAGAGAGAGAGAGAGAGAGAGAACACAATCATCATTAGACAGAGTCAGATGAAGTGTCTTTCTTAAAATCAGTTGGTTATTCTATTGTATCCTACACTCTGTATTCAACAGAAGCTAGTCCATAACTCTTTTATCAATCTTTCTCTTTGACAAGCAAAAAAATCTCTGCATTTAACTCTTATTTCATTTCTCACTCTGAAAAATAAACACTTAACCAAAGACAGCCGTATTTCTATGTTCTTTTGATGGACCTGAAACAAAGTTAATATTTTTTCGACAAGTCAGTGTAGCTACTTTTGCCACGAGTATCTAATTATATTTAATGACAAATAAACGTAACGGGCACTTCACTTTAATCCAGAAAACTGTTGCAAGTATTTAAATATCTGTCAACATATCTCACAGGAGCAGCGGTTCATATATACGGACAGTTGCTTAACACGGGGATTAACTTCACATTATTTGTCTCTGTTTATCTAGCTACTAGCACATTATTTTCTTATACAAATAACAATATATTTTTACAAATTTCAACCATGGAAGAAGCATAAGCGGTTTCCTTCCACGACATTCAATCTTAACATTTTATGATATGTAAAGCGGATGTGCGCATTTACTGTAAGAACATCTCTATCATTATGCAAACAGCCACATATTGGCCCAAATTGCACCCCTCTCTTTCCTCCCATCGAAGAAAAAATCCTTTGAGAATGGAGAAGGCGAACAATGCACAGGTATTTTGGAAGATGCAGTGTTTTTGCGTCAGAGAAAAGAAGACCATTGAGAGATCTTTACGAACCAACTGTACAGTTGGAGAAAGAACAATGATGCAGACGTTTTCCTCTGAAATATGGAGCAGTGGTTTTCTGTCTTTTCTTTTTCTCTCAGAGGAACAATATATGAAATATTAAATGTGCTAATATTTTATAAAATATAAAAATAACTTGTAATTGTAGCCTTTCAAATAATGACGAATCATTTCTTTATAAAGTACCAATAACTTTGATGGAAAACATGAGCCTTAGTCATGTAAATAAGACAAGTAATTTCTAAAAACAGAGTAGCTTATGCATGATATAAACTGCCGTATTATATTTATTTATGTGTGTGGATATATCTGTATATGTGTATACACATACGTACACAGACACAAAAACAAGAATGGTACATGAAGAGCCTTCTCATATTTATGCTGGCTTTGCAAACAACAAATGTCAAAAGGGAACATAATACCAAATAGGATTTGAATATCCTGAAAACCTGAGTAGCCAGCGACCAAGCGACATCTGTCAAAAGTTTGAAGGTCTACTTTTGAATGAATGAATAATATCTGTTTCCATTCTATTAATAATTAAATGATGGTAGCTGCAGAAGTGCATCTTATAAGCGTGAAAATTGAAAAGACTATTGGCCTTTCAATTATCTTTCAAGATCGATCATGAATGACACAGAAGCGCAACTGAATGACTAGGAAAAAATGGGAAGAGGGGAATTGACTTCATGTGTGTAGGAATGGGGGGATATTGGGGAGAGAAGGGGGGTTGTTGCTACATCCTTATCAAATCTGTGTACGTGAGAAATGTTTTAAAAAGTATTAATGGTAATCATAAGTCGAATAGATCAAAGGGATAAAAATAATATTTAAAAAATTAAAGTATATAGTTTAGCATGTAGAGATGAACACTGATTCCAAAATAACCAATCCTAAGAAACCCCATGATGGCTTTAATGTTGATGACTTTGTGCTTGTTCTACCTAACCTTAATTTGAACAAACAATAGAAAAAAAATTTCCAGACGTCAATTACCTTTCTTCATGTAAAAAAAATGTAAAACGTGAGGAATATCGTTACAGAAAAACGCAAACACATACACACACCCACACACACATTATATGTATGTATATATATATATATATATATATATATATATATATATATATATATATATATATATATATATATATATATATATATATATATATATATATATATATATATATATATATATATATATGTATGTATTCTATATATATATATATATAGTATATATATATATATATATATATATATATATATATATATATATATATATATTGATATATATATATATATATATATATATATATATATATATTTATATATATATATATATATATATATATAATGCAATTATGACCAGTATGTCAACGTAAAACTTAATAATTTAAAGGCTTTAAAGGAGTTACAAACAGGTTCTCTGGAAGACCCGTTTAAATTTATTTTCAACTGATTTATAGAGAACAAAAAGAAATTAATGACAAATACGCTCCATTGTCTAAAATACCGAGAACGTGATTTGCTACAAAACTTAAATCGAGATCAAATTTACAGGGTTTCACTATCAGTAATGAGGGGAGTGCGGAATAGTTGTATTGTAGAAAGAAATCACTTCACAGTTTGGATCAGCCATAGTAATACAAATCATTACCAAAAATCTTGACTTTGTAAAATAAAATAAAATCAAATTCAAAGTTTAACTCGAAAGGTCACTAGTGTTTTTAATTTACGTATAAATCATTCCGACATAGGATAAACTGCGTTGTATATTCAGTCAACCCTACCCACACAGTGCTTTGCATTTCCGACGAAATCACCATACATATTGCTCAGTGAAGGCTGTACAGGATACTGAATATTTAAAAGTACAAAACATCACACGAGAACTTTGACGACAACTATTTTGAAAAACAAATTTAAAGTGAAATCTTTACTCTCTCTCTCTCTAATTCTCTCTCTCTTCTCTCTCTCTCTCTCTCTCTCTCTCTCTCTCTCTCTCTCTCTCTCTCTCTGCTTTTGATTCTCGTGGAGAACACATCACAAATTCTGTTATTCATGAAAAGCTGCTATGAATTAAAGCTTCAGTGAGGGCACAAAAACATATCGTATTTCGAAAAACCAATGTGTATATACGACGAATGTTCCTCAGCGGTTTGATATATAAAAAAAATGTTACCCTTGTTCAGCCAATTTAAAATTCATCATGTATAGTTTCTTACGCTTTTCATTTCAAAATGTTTAATCTTATAATGAGTTTCCAGATTTAGAAAATAGACTGCATAACCAAGCCCAGTCACATATTGCAGTAAAGACTGGATTCCTATATTTGGTAGTGTGAGAAAGCGAAAGTGCATTATTATCCATACAACAAAATGGAATGAAAAAAAAAAAGAATTGGTACAAATGAGAAACAATACTCCCTGTTTTGGTGATGCAGAAAAATGGCAAGTGTTCAGTAAAGTATAGAAGTCCAAGTACAGCTAAGCTGACCAAGATGGCTATTTTCATTAGGCTACTAAACTTCACCCATAGGAGCTCATCTGATATGTCAGTTTACTAACATGTCCAATAACTGCAGTCACGTCATAATGTCTTTCTCATCTGCCATCCTTTTACATCGACGATATTTCATCCATTGCCATCAGAAAGTATCTAGACCAAAAAGAGTTTGTATCTCTTCCGTTAAGTTCTGTTCTTAGTGTCGCAATATATGTACGTTCTGTAAAACACTGTCTTTTATCAGTAATCTTATAAAAAGGAAAAGAAGGGTACTTCCTGACTTAGGTATAATACAAAACAAGCAGTATTCCTGATTAATTGTAGGATAATGCAGTTAATTCTACATATCTGCCAATCTAATAAAAAAATATATTTTTTAACACTGTTTTATTAAAATGCACTAAAAAGTAAAAAATAACCTTTGGAGACACACTAGGATTTTCTTTCAATTAATCAT
>NC_089785.1:2449992-2459992 GCF_040412425.1 Macrobrachium rosenbergii
ATGTTACTGGAAGGCAACATATATGAAAATATATTACTGTCCGAGGTAGAGTGAATTGGATATTAAAGGACGTTTGTAGCTTTTTGATTGTATAGAAGGTAACATATATGAAAAATATATTACTTCCGAGGTAGAGTGAATTGGATATTAAAGGACGTTTGTAGCTTTCTGATTGTATATGAATCACGGTGATGTGATAAATAGTCATATGGCTACGCGACAAACGCACTACACGGTCAACATGGCAGAGGTGGGTGGATATCGCTCCAAACGCAAAACACCTGAGTTCGACGGGTGAGTTGATGGGAGATGGTATTCACTTATACCTCTCTTGTGGCCGACTGGTTAGTGTGTCACTGTAGTCCTGATTCCTCGTCCGTCGCTGGTCTGACCTCACGGGACGGTGGACTTATTATCAACTAAAATTCTTCAGTAACATATATGAAAATATATTACTTCTGAGGTAGAGTGAATTGGATATTAAAGGACGTTTGTAGCTTTCTGATTGTATATGAATCATGGTGATGATAAATAGTCATATATATATATATATATATATATATATATATATATATATATATATATATATATATATATATATATATATATATATATATATATATATATATATATATATATATATATATATATATATATATATATATATATATATATATATATATATATATACACACACACACACACACACACACACACAGGTTCGAGACATTGACACAGACTCTTGGAAACTCTAACCCTTTTGCTTTTACCTATCCAAATCCCTGATTAACGTCCTACAAAAGCAGTCCCAAAAGACACAGGGGTATATGAAATACCTTGCCGCGACTGTGACAAATCATATATCGGTTTTACTGGTAAATCAGTGCCCTGGAGATATATATATATATATATATATATATATATATATATATATATATATATATATATATATATATATGGGAGCCTCGATGGCTCGGTTGGTAGAAGCAGCAACCTCAGACTTCATTGAAGTCCGTGGCGAGGGTTCAATCCCCGCAGCCGCCCGGTCAGAGAAGGCGGACACTTTGCTATCCGTGTAGGCACCCAGGGATTATGTATGTAATCAACGGATAGGTTTGCTGAAAGCAAATAGGTATTACAGACTAATATACACATAAACAAAGCCACTCCAACATCTTCTAAAAACATAACAGACACCTCACACATCTCAAACTGTCAACCTACCCGCCCAGTTCTCCTCGCTGCTGGGAGGAAGGGAGTTGGGGATTTGGTAACATGTACACGTTCACTACCGGGGTCTAAGCGATGTCAGGCATGGCAGCCGATCGAGGCTACACCCTACCCCACCGCCAAATCAAAGTCCTTCAAAAGAAGGCATCGTGCTTACCCCATATAAAAATGGGAAAAAATGCACGTTAAAAACGAAGATATATATATATATATATATATATATATATATATATATATATATATATATATATATATATATATATATATATATATATATATATAAAGTGGGGGAATTACAATTAAGTATCAAACTGGGGTCACATACTTTTCCTTTTTTCTAATGTATTGCAAAAATATGTAAAATTTACACATTAGTGGAAATATATAGAATATTTAGATGTTAATAATAAGCTACAATTCTACAGTATTGGCGACTATCAGACTTCAACCTAAAACTATTATATTTGCGCATGAAAAATTTCATCAAATGCTGAAATATACAAAAGAGAATAGTTTATATATTTAAGCATCTAAAAATATTATGGCGAAATTTGTTTTTCATATTCCTAACTTCTATTAATATCAATCGACTTTGTTTGTACAAAAACGCCACTATTTCTTTGTTAAGAAATGATAAATCCTTTTCTCCATGCATAAATCATCGTCAGTAATATGGAATCTGTCAAAATATCCACGGTTTCATTTCCTACTCCTGTCGATTTTACCAGCCGGCGCCGTCTTCAGAAATATGACAAATTGCTCTGAAACTGCTTAAATCAATCGTTTCCTCGACAAAAGGATTTTATTTATTGCCTTAAAGTGTATTGGTTTATGTGGCATAATGGATGCAGGCCACAAGAAAACTGGAAGAGAGCGAACGTACGAAAAAGATAGAATATTAAATAGAAAAATGAAAAAATATGAAAAACACTGACGCTGATTGTAAAGGCACAATGGAGGACGGATTTGTTTCTTGCAAACATGATACTTTTTTTCACTTGAAAGATTTCACTCGTCGTGTTATAACACTATTATTTAGTCTTTATAGTCTTTTTTTAAATAATCTATATTTAACTGATATCTCTACCTCAGCAATAAACATTATCTAAGTATAGTCCTAACATTCTTGGAGTGCTTTTATCCTACAAATTATATAATTCTATATAATCAACATTGACCTAAAATGAACTGATGTAGCGTTGTTAAGCAAAAGATATATGTAACTGTAAAAGATATCTAGACTGAATTCCGATGCAATTTCTTATTCATTGATCATTCAACTTTCAGCAATGTTTGTGTAAACAGTCTTCCTCAGTATAAAGATATTATAATGGCACGCCTAAGCTTTCCTTTGACCATAATGTAGATTCAAGAAATTATTAATAACCTGTATCTGAATTTAGAGGATTCCTCTTTCTCAGTCTTGTCTGAGATATATGAATCTCGATACTTAAGTGAAAATCTTAATTGAAAAAAGTTGTTCCACTAAGATGTATATATATTTATATGTACATATATATATTTTTATACATTTATATATGTGTGTGTTTCTTTGTTATAAAAGAATGGTCTTTCCAGTATAATCTGCTAGCATTGAACCTTAGCCTTTGAGATCTTTTAGGCAAAAAAGAATAAAAGGTTAGAGTGAACACCCGGGGGAAAAGAAAAGAATCCCTAATCTGATTTAGTGAGGGAGAAATAAAAGAAAAAGAGCGAATTTGTTTTCTTTTAGTTTTTATTTTTGTTTTTTTGTTGGTAATTCTTTTCCTATATCCAACTGACCAACAGAATTTCTTAAGTCTTATTTCTCGATATTTTTTTTTTTTTTTTTTTTTTTCATTATAAAAAGTAAATCGAGTTTCCTTTTTCTTCAAGATTTAGCAGCGAAGAAGAACATGCCATGAAATTTGAAGGACTGGAATTAAATGGAAAAAAAAACTGATCCTACATCGGGGACACGATGTAAAATAGTTTGTGTGTGTGTGTGTCTGTGCATGTGTTATATCAGTAATATTTAAAAAGATGGTCGAGAAAGTAGTTTCTTTCATCACCTTTTTTCCACGTCTTAGAACGTTTACTCAACCTATACAGTTAATTTGTTTTATGCTACCTTTTTTAAAAGATATCATTATTAGTTTTTATTATTAATTTGTTTGTAACTGAAGGATGCTAGCATTATTACTGAAAGCGAGGTCAAATACATACAGTCTTGACAGAAGCTTTAAAAGCCAGTCAGAGCTTCAATTTAAGATGGAATGCGTTAACATTTCTGTATAAAATGTTTTTTTGTAAACCACCCCAAATTACCATTTATTATTATTATTATTATTATTATTATTATTATTATTATTATTATTATTATTATTATTATTATTATTTAAGTAGATGAAATCTATTCACATGGAACAAGCACACAGGGGCCATAGACTTGAAATTCAAGCTTCTAAAGAATGTTGCATTCAACCTCCCACCGCAGACCCCACACTGCAGCAGTAACTGATACAGAGCCAGTGATTTTTCACGGCCTTGGGGAGGCGCGAACCCGCAACATCTGAGTGGCATGCCACGACACTAACCACTATGCCAGCGAACCAGCATTTAGGGAAGTGGAATTCTTAGAATGGCTCCTTCGTTAACAAAAGTCTATTAGATTCACTTCCAAAAAGTATACAGTCCAAATTTGTCAAGATTGCTCTGTTGCGAAATAGTGGGAAACTTATTACATCTCCCCAAAGTGTGTAAGTAGCTAAATTAAATGGAATGTCCGGTAAGCGAAAAAGAGAAGTAGGCTCTCTGGCTGTTATTTGTTTTAATAATAACGTTTCTTCTTTGAAAGCTGTAACGAGGCTGTCTTCTCGTAGATGCTACTGTTACTGGTAAGTCCTCATAAAATGCGCCGTGAAATGGATATTGAATTGTTCCTCTTTGCCTTCGCTTCCTTACCTCTGCAAAATGTAGTCATTATCTGTAATAAACTAAGAGTGACTGGACTTTATATATATATATATATATATATATATATATATATATATATATATATATATATATATATATATATATATATATATATATATATATATATATATATATATATATAGATAGATATTTACATATACGTACACACACACACACACACACACACACACACACACACATATATATATATATATATATATATATATATATATATATATATATATATATATATATATATATATATATATATATATATATATATACACACACACACACACATACATATATATATATATATATATATATATATATATATATATATATATATATATATATATATATATATATGTAGAGAGAGAGAGAGAGAGAGAGAGAGAGAGAGAGAGAGAGAGAGAGAGAGAGAGAAATTTCACTTTAAATTTGTTTTTCAACATAGTTGTCGCCAGGGCGCTAGGTCAATTCGTCCCCGGCCAATTCGTCGCCGGTCAATTCGTCCCCGCCAATTCGTCGTCAGCCAATTCGTCGCCAATTCAATTCGTCGTTGAACAATTTGTCCCCAAGTTAACTCGTCGTTGGGCATTTTGTCTCCAATGAAGACACTAGGTTGTTTGTTTTTTCTTATTATTTTCCTGTTTTGGACAGTTGAAAACAAAAGGTTTTTACTTAGATCGAGTTATTTCTAAAGAATACACCCAACCAACAACATGGCTACCTGCAAGATTTTAACGTCTGAGAAAGGAAAACAAAGTGGTGGATCAAGAGAATTATATATATACTAAGAATAAGGAAAGTGCTGATAGACTGAAGATCTACTGGAGGTGTGAAAATCGTGCATGCAAGGCGAGACTTCATACTGATGAAAACTATACAGAGATTAAGAATGTTGGTATCCACAATCACGCTTCAACTGCCGCAGAGGTAAATGCGAGGACTACGGTCTCAAATATTAAAGAAAAATCAATTTCATCTCGTGACGCACCTCGCTCAATAATTGCTGGTGAAGTTGAAAAGTTAAACGAATGTGCTTTATCACAAATTCCTCGGTTGGAACAACTCGGTAAGTATATCAAACGTTGGAGGCAAGCAGATGTTAATTATCCCGCAACCCCACAAACAAATGTTGGGTTCTCCATTCCAAGAGAATATTCTCGCTTAGACACTAATGAAATTGTTTTACAGTATGATAGTGGAATCGAAGATTCAAGCAGAATTTGATATTTGCAAGTGATGAAGCGCTGAGACATTTAAAAGTGTACAAGAATTGGGCGGCAGACGGAACATTTAAATGCTGTTCTAGTATATTTTTTCAATTATATATAGTGCACGTACAGATCGATACTTTAAGTGTACCACGATTGTTCGCATTGCCAAAATAAGTGAATTGCTGCAGGACGAAGGCCCAGATTGCATGACTATGGATTTTGAAAAAGCAGCCCATAATGGATTTCTTGAATCGTTTCCTGCGTCAAATTTATCATGCTGATTGTTTCATTTAGGGCAAAATGTGTACAAGCATATCGTTCAAGAAGGAATGAAAAGCAGATATCACCAAGATGACAGTTTTAGTCTTAAAATGCGCTGTTTTGTTGTCCTTGCCAACTTGCCGGTAGATGATGTTGTCGATGGCTACGAGGAACTTGTAGATGATGATGATATTCCACAATCGGTAGTTTCCTATTTTGAGAATAATTACATAGGACCCCTTAGAGGAAGAGGAGAAAGGAGGCGACGTCTTGAACCACCATATCCATTAACTATTTGGAATGTTTGGGATAGATGCATGTCGGGGATTGCTAGAACTACAAATAGTTTAGAAGCTTACCACAGTGCACTAAAAGACACAGTGAATATGAGTCATCCAAATATTTGGAAGCTCATAGATGTTTTGAAAAGCGAGGAAAGGTTTGCTAGTGCCAAACTGCAGAAATTTATTCAAGGAGATGATCCAAGGCAAAAGAAAAAATACAGAGACATGAACTTGCGTATAAAAAATGTCATGGAGAAATATGATCCCAACCAAAAAATTACCGTTTTGAAAGCAATCGCACAATCTTAAATTTTAGAAATTAAATGCTTAACCAATTTTTTTTTTAGAATTTTATTGTAACTTTACTTTTTTCGTTTTATAGTATCTTGTACGTTGACTATAAATTTAACTGAAAATATACATTATTTCCAAATTTTTTATTGTATTTATATTGTAACTACCTCCCTTTCCTAAAAAAGATACAATATTCGGAGCAAAGTTTCTAAAAATTAGTTTTGAACCAAAATTGTCGTTAGACAATTATAGTGGCTAATGAAGGTTAGAATGAGAATGCGAAAATAAATCATTGAACTTGACTATTTGGCCAACAACGCATTGACTTGGGGACTAATTGGTCAACGACGAATTGAATTGGCGACGAATTGGCTGACGACGAATTGGGCGTCGACGAATTGACCGACGACGAATTGCCGTCGACGAATTGACCGGATGCCGTCGCGAGACACTGTCGTGTAATTGTTTGTGCTTTTCAGTATCCTTTGCAACCTTCACAGAGTCATAAGTAAGGTGGCTTCGTCGGAAATGCAATACGCTGTGTATGGGGAAGGTATGTATGTACGGTATGTGTGCAGTTTTTCTTTTATTTTCTGAAAATGATATTGCAAAGCAGGCATGTGTGCATTAAGATTTGACGAAAATAAGTATATACACTATATGAAACAGTTTTGTGACATTTACATGAGCGGTTTTTTTATGTTCACAAATATTAAGCCACACATACATCTCTTAACACCGAATTTACTCTACCTTTTCAATAACGTATCATCTGGAGAGAATTCTAACTGATAAGCGTCTCTACCACTGCCAGGATTTGAACTTCGTTATTTAATTTGGATTTAAACCTGGTCCTTTGGTTTAAAAGGATTTAGTAAGTGCTTCTGCCGTATTCCTTTGGATGCATCACTATTTCTAAACCAAAGGCCCAGGTTCAAATTCTGGATGGGGAAGAAGCACTTTTCAATAATGATTCCCCCTGGGCGTAAGTTATTCCCAAAGTTTACTGTATCCGATATCTAGTGATATTTGAGGCTTAATACTTTTGCATATGCAGTTCTATAAATTGCTCTTGGTACAGTTTATTAGGAATTTCCTTCACTATGGCACCCTAAACCCCCCAATGAAGTTATCAGACTTTATTGGAAAGTGATTCCTTTACCGTAAAAAAAAAAAAAAAAAATATGTTCAAGGCGTAGTGAGGAGGTAGAATATTCTGTTGTAGGATTTCTGCTGCCTCATATCAGCATAAAGGAAAACCCAGATTGTTTAAAAGACTCTCACTAACCGGGTTTAAAGAAAATTTTGAAATAGAATTCGATTATTTATTCGCTAACATTTTTATATATTTTCATTTACATTCGTAGCAGGAGATCCACCTTGTGGATGTTTCATTAAAGTTATCTCTGCATCAGCGGGCTTTGATTTATTATAAATTTTCCCTATTTTTCTAACCATTCACTTCCTTACAGTGAAAAGTTTACGCAATCTTCGTTCAATATTCATTTCTTCTTCTTACAACTTTACACGGTGTATGTAAAGCTTCAAAAGCTGGGCTGTTCTATAAACATTGGTGGTAGTCTAATGTAATGATTCTGGGTTTGGGCGGGAGGGGAGTGGGTTTTCCTAGAGCGTTGGGATAGTGGAGGGGGTTGGGTGTAAACAAATTTTCTTTTGACTGACTGCCATTCTAACAACAGTATTGCCTCTCGTGGCTTCGAGGTACGGGAAATGGGATACTTTGTCACAGGAAAGTGGTAATGTACGTTGGAGTACTTGATGGTTGTTTTCCTGTAATAGGTATTTTTTAATCATCGTATGTGAATACAGAAACATGCTCTAAATTGATTGTACAACACGAGATAAGGCGGTGCAATATGAAACAAGTTTTGTTAAATTTTCTTACATCTTTGTGGAACAACTTTATTCAGTTAAGATTTTCACTTAAGTATCGAGATTCATATATCTCAGACAAGACTGAGAGAGAGAGAGAGAGAGAGAGAGAGAGAGAGAGAGAGAGAGAGAGAGAGAGAGAGAGAGAGAGAGAGAGAGGAGGAGGAATCCTTTAAATTCAGATACAGGTTATTTAACATTTCTTAAATCTAGATTATGGTCATAGGAAAGCTTAGGCGTGCCATTATAATAATCTTTATGTTGAGGAAGACTGTTTACACAAACATTGCTGAAATAAGAAACTGTATCGGAATTCAGTCTAGATACCTTTTACAGTTATATATATCTTTTGCTTAACAGCGCTACATCAGTTCATTTTATGTCCATGTTGATCATATAAAATTATATAATTTGTAGGATAAAAACACCCCAAGAATGTTAGGACTTTACTTACTTAATGTTTATTGCTGAGGTAGAAATATTAGTTAAATATAGATTATTTAAAAAAAAAGACTATAAAGACTAAATAATAGTGTTATAACACGACGAGTGAAATCTTACAAGTGAAAAAAAGTATCATGTTTGCAGGAAACAAATCCGTCCTCCATTGTGCCTTTACAATCAGCGTCAGTGTTTTTCATATTTTTTTTTTCATTTTTCTATTTAATATTCTATCTTTTCCGTACGTTCGCTCTCTTCCAGTTTTCTTGTGGCCTGCATCCATTATGCCACACAAACCAATACACTTTAAGGCAATAAATAAAATCCTTTTGTCGAGGAAACGATTGATTTAAGCAGTTTCAGAGCAATTTGTCATATTTCTGAAGACGGCACCGGCTGGCAAAATCGACAGGAATAGGAAATGAAACTGTGGATATTTTGACAGATTCCATATTACTGATGGTGATTTATGCGTGGAGAAAAGGATTTATCATTCCTTAACAAAGAAATAGTGGCGTTTTTGTACAAACAAAGTCGATTGATATTAATAGAAGTTAGGAATATGGAAAACAAATTTCCCATAATATTTTTATATCGTAAATATATAAACTATTCTCTTTTGTATATTTCAGCATTTGATGAAATTTTTCAAGCGCAAATATAATAGTTTTAGGTTCAAGTCTGATAGTCGCCAATACTGAAGAATTGTAACTTATTATTGACATCTAAATATTCTATATATTTCCATTAATATATAAATTTTACATATTTTAGTAATATATTAGACAGAATGGAAAAGTATGTGACCCCAGTGTTTAATATTTATTTGTAATTTACTTTATATATATATATATATATATATATATATATATATATATATATATATATATATATATATATATATATATATATATATATATATATATATATATATATATATATATATATATATATATATATATATATATGTATGTATATATATATGTATGAATATATATATATATATTTATATATATATATATATATATATATATATATATATATATATATATATATATATATATATATATATATATATATATATATATATATATATATATATATATATATATATATATATATATATATATATATATATATATATATATATATATATATATATATATATATATATATATATATGTATATATATATATATATATATATATATTATATATATATATATATATATATATATATATATATATATATATATATATATATATATATATATATATATATATATATATATATATATATATATATATATATATATTATATATATATATATATATATATATTTATTTAAAGGCATATATGCATTTCATAGCTTCAATGCTTTAAGATGTTATCGTGGAAAGTTTGGAGCGAGAGTGAACT
>NC_089785.1:2462492-2484992 GCF_040412425.1 Macrobrachium rosenbergii
TAAACGGATCCTCTCACTTATCCTTAATTACTGCAGGGGGGGGTGGTATTTTAAATAGAAAATATTATGTTAACACCATGGAGGATACTTTATGCAGTCTCACTAGGCATCAATAATTGTACTTCATATAATCGACTTCATAAATGGGATATGGTTTTTAGTCAGAGACTGAGAAGAAAGAAACTTAAAACAGAAATACAGTGGGAGATATAACAGAAGAACGATGAGTAATTGTCATCTTCAGAATTGCCTTCTCGTAGAGCAATGGTGCCTCCTTTGAATTGATCCTCATCAGTTCCACTAAGTAAGATAGACAAAAGTAGAAAGAGACCGAGAGCAATAACACTTGTACGCTCTCTACTCATGACCCATGGACTCTCTCTGACCTCAAGTCGAAAGTGGGGGTCGTGGCTTGTAAACAACTCCCCCCACTTTATAGAGGGCGGGTAGCCTGAAAGATAACAAAAACTCGTCCGTACGAAGTTTTAAGCAAAAGGGAGCCCTGGACAGGTAGCCTTGTGCCATTTTAGACACACGCAGGTTGCGCAAAACCCATTTTTTCATTGTGCGCAGCGTCCCCTTCAAGTAGGTGGACTCATTTTTCTGGAATAGCTAGTGTTTGTCGAGCTGACATGGAGAGTAGACGTGCCGCACTTGAAGTCCGCCATGAACACAGTATTTTCGGAGCCGAAAGTTTCTTTTGTGTGTATTTCAGCACTACCTTACCTTGTACGTAAGTAAAAGTGATTTTCAATACTTTTGTAAAATTTATTGCTGCATCATTGTTATTTGGACTATAGTGATAATTTTCGGTGGAAATATTAACGGATGGTTGCTCTACATAGACCAACTGCCATTTTGGAGATTGCTCATGGCCAAGATGGTTTTTTTGGTACTTTTCTAATTTTCCATTTTTTCATGTTTTCAGGTTTTGCCATGTCGAGAAGAAATTTCGTGAAGGACGAGGACTACAATAAGCTGCTTTTTTCTGAGGATGACACCAGTGATGTGGAGGACCCCTCTGAGATTGTTATCGAAGCAGACAGGGTGTCTGATGACCTTGTACGACGCCCACACGTGGGAGGATGAGGAAGAAGAAGTCACTCATGAAGACTTGAAGACGAGTTGGAATGCCTTGCACCCCAGGAGGACGAGCTAGCCTTCTACGTCGAGGGCTGCAACAGCTTTTGCCCTTCCCTTAGCCCTCTGAGTTACGAAGCAGGAAAAATTTGCTATGGATTTGGCACTTGAACTTTGTCGTCCCTGGACATTCAACCGCCTGCAGCAGAAGAGATATCTTCCAAGGGATGTCTCATCCCTGATTTGTTCTGTGTTTGAGGTGGAAGACATCACTTTGCCACAAATGAAGGCCAGGGACGCTCTGAAAAGCGGCAGAGATGCCATCTTTGCCCTTCCTCCTCTAATGCGAGATCAAAAAATTTTGTGTAGCAACTGCAGGAAGACAACCTGTGCCCACCACCTGAATTACACCTGTGAAAAGTGCTCCAATTCCTGGTAAGTGTTCCCAAATTATTATTATTATTGTCTATTGTTTATTTTTTATTATATATTACATTTAAAAACATTTAACATAAAAATAAAACCTTTTAAGCCATGTCATACTCATTTTTACATGAAAATATTTTGGCACTGGATGGCAGTGTGTGGTGCCATCCAAATGTACCTGTTTTGACCCATTTATAGCTGTCAAATTATTTTATTTTATTTTTCCCATGATTTTAGATGTTTGCAAAATACTTATAAAAATTTCATCCAAATCCATAAAGATTTAGTGGTAGAAAAAAATATTTTGTTATGCAAAGTTTTCTATTGATTTAAAAAAAAAAATTACATATATTTCTCCTCTTTCCAGATTTTGCAGTTTTCGAGCTTATCACAGCCTGACTAGTCTCAAATGGTGCTCAACCCTTCGTCTTTCAAGCCTGCCTGTATTTCTCAAGAATTCTGAACCTCAGGATACTTTTGTAGTATAAATGTATGTAATTTAATTTTGATACTTATTGTCAGATTTTGAATAAATAGGGTATTGTTTTTATTACTAGAGTTTTTTCTCCTACACCAGTAGAAAGAAGACTACTTGCTCAGTCTTTTAAAAAAAAAAATTGGTCCCATACGACCTGAGTAGTCAGTCGAATGCCAAAAGTTCGTGTGTCTAAAAGTACACTACCCCTACCTGTCGTGTGACAGGTTTCGAGGCTACCTGTCCAGGGTTAAGGGGTACCCTAACTAAAGTTGGCCCTAGTGAAACCTTCTCTGTGGGATAGGTCCCTAAACTAAACTTATAATCTGCTAAGACGGTTGGTGTTTAAACACAACAACCAGCCAGCTTCTCTCCCTGCTTGCCACAGAGGAAGCTTTTCATTGGGGCTTTCTTGTCTGTTTTCTCTCTTTTTGTTTTTGGTTATCTTCTACTGAATCAAAGCAGAGAGGTCGACCAGCATATAAAAATATTTGTATATATATATATATATATATATATATATATATATATATATATATATATATATATATATATATATATATATATATATATATATATATATATATATATATATATATTATAAAATTAGTGGAAGGTGAGTGAAACTTAACTTTGAACAAGTACTTCGTAGTTTATTGTTTGTTTTTCAAGTGTGAACTTGAAAATGTAGACTAAACAATGAAAGTAATTTTTCCAAATCAAGGTTTTCACTCACCTTCTGACATGGATTTTATAATATTCTCAAGCACAAAATAATCTATATATATATATATATATATATATATATATATATATATATATATATATATATATATATATATATATATATATATATATATATATATATATATATATATATATATATATTTATTTATAAATGAAAAAAACACGTTAAATTTGAAGAAGATATATACATGTATACATATATATATATATATATATATATATATATATATATATATATATATATATGTGTGTGTGTGTGTGTGTGTGTGTGTGTGTGTGTGTGTGTGTGTTTGTTTTGCACTTATATACATACACACACACACACACAGAAATCATATTTATATATATATATATATATATATATATATATATATATATATATATATATATATATATATATATATATATATATCTATATACAAATATATACATACATACACACATATATATCAGTATATATATATATATATATATATATATATATATATATATATATATATATATATATATATATATATATATACTGTTATATATATATACAAAATAGTTAGAAACAGGAAGATTGTATGTACACACACACAGAGGTTTAAGACGTTGGCACAGACCCAAAAATTCTAACCTTTTTGCTTTTTCCTGCCCAAATACCTGATTAACGTCCCACAAAAGCCCGTCCCCAAAGACACAGGGATATATGAAATATCTTGCCTCGACTGTGACTATATCGGTTTTACCGGTAAATCACTGCCCCGGAGATTAATACAACATAAAAGGTAGTACGGTATGGCCAACAGAGCTCAGCTATTTTTAACCATATACATAACAGTAACCACAGGATAAGCTGGAATGTGTCTCGTATAATCTGTAGCAGCAATTGTCGGTTCAAAAGCCAGATGGTGGAATCAGTCCTGATTCAACAAAGAAATATGATGAATCTATCAAAATGATCATGGGACTCAGATATTATTGAACAAACCTTCCTGTAACCAGCGATTAAGAAGATTAAGAAGCTATCAACTGGAGTGACGTAACGGGTGACCCCTGGATTTCTTGGTATAAATACCGCCTGTCTGTATTCCTTACTTCATTCATATACTTGCAAGTAGAGGGAGACAGTTTGGTCTCTGAAATATAGCAATAACTTTCTACCTTTTGGTGTTTTTATGGGCTCCTTCTATTAGATATATGTACTATATATATATATATCAACTTTATCACATATGCAATTGTTCTGTGCATTAGTACAATTACTAACAGAACCTCATTCAAACTGATTGTATCTAGTGGAGATATGTATTACAAAAAGTTACAAGCTTTTTAGGAAAAACATTTCTCATTCTCAAGTGTCTGTGCAATGACCAGACATGTCCAGTTGTATTTACATCTGTGTGCTGGGTACTTTAATCCTACAATTGCCCTCCTCTCCTGTGTGAATCCGCCCCCTCGTGACCTTGGTTTTTCTGTGCCCGCATCTTCATCCAAGTGTTCGTTTCCCGTGCGTCCTCTTGCGTTTTTCTTTTGTTTCCTTGCTATTCTGGAGTGTACAATTTTTTCTTGATTTGCTGTCTTCAAATCCGTTTGCAGTTCCAATGAGGTCCTGTTAGTAATACATATATATATATATATATATATATATATATATATATATATATATATATATATATATATATATATATATATATATATATATATATATATAATATATATATTACCATATTCCAATGGATTTATTAGAACTAAAGGAAATTGTGAAAAGGAGTTAGATTTCAGGGAGAGTGGGTTATTTGGTACATATCAAAGACCGTATTTAGAGATGAAAGTAAATTATTATCGTCATCAAATCAAAGAATTCCGTTAGGTTCGACAGTTGCCATTGACCACTATTGAACAAAGGTTTATTGGTTTCTCTTTCCGTCTTTATGATTTTATTCCAAGTGATTCTGTGGCAAAGAATTACAATGGCCCCTTCTTAAGAGAATAAAATTTTGGGAAATCAGAGGTCATAAGAGGAATGTCTTCCAGAAAGCGTTTTCTCAAACCCCGAGTATTTTCCGAAGACTGGAGAAAGGACCTGACGTCTTTCCCTTCACGTCGTGACAGGAAAGACGAGGAGCGGGAAAGACGTTTAAGGACGGCGATACAAAACGTCTTGACTGAGATGGATGACCTCAGAATCTTTCCGGGAGAGAATAAGGATCGCTTTTCGAAATGACGTCCTCATCTGGAAAATCATCTTTGGCACTTTCCATGCGCAGAATGATGTATGGTCTAATACATGAGAAGTGGTTTAACTTGGTTCTTTAGGGAATTTCATAATTTTTTTTTTTTTTAGATATTTGAAAGTAGTTTTAGTTTGCTCTGTTACAATTGTTCGGGAAGTGGAAAATAGACGACATTTCATATACTGGATTCCAATCAGTCGCTGAGAAATAGAGCACATGGTATTTGTTCCGATCTTATTTATTATTTTTTTTTTTTTTATCTCATGAAGCAATTCGATTACTCTTTGATTATTTTCCTGAAAATCGCTAAAATACATTTTTCTTTTATGAAATTCTAAACAATATCCTTCGTGAAAAGCTATCTTCTGAACTGATATAGAAAAAGAAGAGTAAAATACAACAAATAACTCTACTTCATCAGAGTAATTACGAAGGTCGACAAAAGCTCCACTAGGCAAAATCTCAGTTCCCCTCAAATAGTTTTAAGATTTATTTTTCACAAATCCATTTTGAGTGGGGTCACTTCTGTTGATTATCAATTTAAGTACAGTTTTTTGTTGACTTGGAATTCAGAGGTTTTTCTTTTCAAACACGATTTCTGTTACTGAACCACGTTTTCCGCCTCACGAGGAAGGTTTTAAGAAAATCCATCCTTTTTCCTGGTTGAAGAGACTCGATCTTCTCTTTAAAGAGCCGTTGTTTACTAAAAAAGAAGGATAACATATAGCTAATAATAACATACTTGGGTTATTGTCGAATCTGTTAACAAAGTTACCTTTTTTTACTCGATACTTGATACCGTTTATGTTAACTTGTAGTATTAGTTTCCTTTCTTTTACTCAGCTTGTTTTCTTTAGGTTTTAGTACTTAGGTTTTTCATTCTGAAGTTCCAGTTTTGTCTCGACTTATTTATGTATATATTATTCTTTTATCTTCACAACTTATTTCACCTTATTGAATGAAAGTTATTCCTATTTCATTTTTAGTTATTTTCACAGACTTTTGTGGTTAATTTCAGCATGAGGATATTAACCGCAGAAGTTTGCTGAATGAAATATTCTCTTCTTAGCCTTATCATATATCTATATATATATTATATATATATATATATATATATATATATATATATATATATATATATATATATATATATATATATATATATATATATATATATATATATATATATATATATATATATATATATATGTTACAGGGAACAGATCAACACTTTTTTGAAGTGTATGTAGCGTGATCTTAGCGATCTAACTTCAGGAAAAAGACATAAAAAGGTTCAACCCTGATTCCATTTTCGCTCTTTTTTTTTTCTCTCTCTCTCTCTCTCAGCCCGATCTCTCTCTCCTCTCTCTCTCTCTCTCTCTCTCTCATCGTTTTCCGAAGCTCATCCACCTGACCTCTCTCATTCTCACAAGTAATTAAATGGACTATTTAAAGAAACACAATCATTCCTACAAAAATAGGTTTATTATTCAAATAACCCAACAAGAAATGAATAAAACAAAGCAAAGATTAAAATGCATAATAAATGAATTATCGAGTCAGATAACTAAACTCTAAACTGCAAAGCACTTCTGACTAAAGAAGTCTCATTATGGCTAATAGCCTGAAATCCCCAAAATCACACATACTCCCAAATCAATAACCAAAAGTCATGTCAAAAAAACAGTCTACCACATGAAGAGACTGACATCGCAAATGACTTGCGTGTCCTTTTATCAAAACCCAAAGTCCACAAACATCTGTCGAAAGAATTAAACATGATAGAAAACTCCCAAAAATATATGAAATACAAAACACAATAATGGAAAGTGTAAAATGCATAGCCAAGATATGGCAAACGTAACATAACAAAATAATAATATAAAAGAGGTATGAATATCCATATTAAATTTCCCACACCAGTTCATAAGTTCATAATGATTAGAAAGTCATGGTAAAAATCACAAGTTCAATTTTCTCCCATAAAAACAGAGATTTGAGACTCTACCTTATCTGCCGATTTTCAAAGCCTGGAACCACTCCAAAGTTATGACTGACAACTGCAGTTCTATCACGTTAATGAACGATCAAACTCACTTTTAGGGCAGATTTTGGCATAATCTAGATCAAAGTAACGCACGTACTCACGAATATACATAACACTTCGGAGATCACCTGATCTCCAATATTGCTGAGCTTTCGCGCAAAGAGCTGAGGAATCAAACAATTTGCTGAATACAAAGATTTTGCAGCTGATGACTTCCATCAGTACCATCTCGCACCGAAAATTCTTTCATCACACTATGTACGTTATAACATTGTAGCGGCCATATTTTCTGAAATAGTGCTCAGCCACCACATAAGAGCGTCTCGCTCTCCTTAACGGCAAACTAAAACAAAAGCATATGTATAAAACATAACAGATAGGGCTTATGCTCAATTAGCAATGTCTACTGCACTGCAGCTTTAAGGACTGCTCTCATGACGCACTTCCAAAGTCACTGGGGTTGTGTTCTTAGAGCCTTTACATGTAATCTTACAAACACGAATAAGCTTTACTACCCCCACAACAAGAATTATCAGTAAAATAGCTATTAAGACAATTAAAATTGTCGGCATAATATATTCCTGATACTGGAACATCACGGAATCGTCGATGTCTTCCAACGGTGGAACAGTCATTGGCACCTTGGTTGTAGGTACCGCCACTACCAAATGCTCGTTATGCGTATGACGCATAATTATCTTCTCGGAACTGTTGAATACAGCACGGCTGAGTACGAGAAAGTCCGTAGACAGGATTCTGCAGGATGAGTCGAACAGCTTGGACCCTCGAAGAACGAATGATGTCGACTTGTTGTTCTGGCACATCGTCGTGATGGGGCACTCTTTGCAGAACATGGCAGTAAGCGTTCTGGTGGACACAATGTGGTAATCTCGCAGGAACTGTCTAAAGTCACATTCTGTCGGAGTCTGTCCATGAACTAATGATAATTCACAACCACCCACAGATACAACTCGCAACTGGAAAATACTACTGTCACACACATACTTCTCTCTAACTAAAGTACAACTTGTCTTATAATCAACTCCCGAACCTTGATATTGATCTCCCAAAATGAACATAGTCTCTAATCCATCCCATGTCACTACTGAGTCTCCAAAAACACTCGAAAAAGGTCTAATAACAAAAAGGTTTCATGTTACTGAACCAAATAAGACTACTAATGCAAAAGTCAAACACTCTTAATGTGAACTAATTCCAAGTGTGTATCCCAGAATAATCACAGTCAACTCACTACTAAGCACACAATAACTCTACGGAACTCACTCATAAAAAAATTCTTTCCAACAGAAAAAAAATACTCTAGAATCCTATCCAAACACTAAAAGGTATCATATCTCGTAAAAGACATGAAAGTTCTACTCCGGTTAGCAAATATTTCGCAACACCTGACTAATTCTCAACAAAATAGCAATTGACGTAATGGCAATCACTCCCATGATCTTAACTAAAGGTGCTGCCCTTTTACGTCTGCTTTTCTCTACAGAGGGTGAATTACCTGGAGTAATGTCAGGAATCCATTCTAACGTTTTGTCTATCCCTTTATCAACTCTATCTAGCATTATTCTCACTTCTTTCATTAATCCGAAAAAAGAGACTCAGAGTTCTCGGTCCTCTATTTACTAACGTCCTTCTCCCAAAACCTATCCTTGGAATCGTTCAATTCCTTCCTGGCTGAACCTAAATTGTCAAATTCCACACTTATGGTCACTCGGTCCGAAGCCAACCAGACTTGATGATCTTCCTCAACCACCACGCCTGGTGCTAAACGAACCTCTTGTGACCCCCATACTACAACGCTCACCAGGACTATCACTAAGAGCTTCAGCATCTAAAATGAACAAGAGACAAAAAAAAATAAATAAATATCATATATATATACAAACATCAACCCATTTATCCCTCTAACTATATACAAACGTTCCACTACATGACTATATACAAATGTTCCATTACATCCCAACTTTCTTCAACTTCGAAATATGGGTCAATTTCGTCACTCCAGTATTTACATCTTTAACTACAAATCTATTCCCTCTTTTGATCTCTACAATCTCAAAAGGTCCGTGGAACTTCGGACTTAATTTATAATTCAGATCATTCCGAACATTCACTTTAACAAACACTCTATCACCCATCGAAAAAGCTACTCCCCTCGATTTCGCGTTACTTTTCTCTACCATTGCGCGCGAACTAAGTTCAAGTTCTTTACTGATACGTGCAAATATTTCTCTCGCTGTATTTATCAACGAAGTGACCGTAACATCACCCTGAACTCGCTCTGGTAACAAATCAAAAGGTCCTTTCAACTTGTACCCATACAAAGCTTCTGCTGGAGATATCTTAATTGTGTCATTCATCATAGTATTGATACTATATCGCACTTCATCCAAAGATCTGTCCCAATGTGTATCGGAACCACCCACCGTCATGCGCAAAGCTTCGATTACTTTCCGATTCGCCCTCTCACATAACCCATTTGCTTCAGGTCTATACGGGATTATAGATACTTTCTTTATTCCCAGTAAATTAGCAAGACCGTCTAAAGTCTTATTAATAAACTCCCTACCATTGTCTGTGATCAGACATTCAGGAACACCATATCGACAAATTATCCCCTTTAAAGAACGCTATAGCAACTTCCTCAGCTGATTTGTATTTCAGTGGGAAAATCTCGACAAAGCCAGTCAACTCATCAACAACTACTAATAAATGTCTATAACCATAAGCGGACTCTGAGAAGTTACCCAGAATATCCATATGCACTCTCTGAAACGGCCTATGTGGTACGGGATATGAACCCAAACGACACGACACCGTCATCGCTGGCTTATTCGCATTGCAAATAGCGCACTTCTTCACAAAGGCCTCTACTGCGGAAAACATATTTTTCCAAAAGAACTTTGACCTGACGTTTTCATACGTCTTGTCTACACCCAAATGAGGAGAACCAAATTTACAATGTACAATGTCTAGAACTTGTGGTACTAGACTCTCTGGCACGATGATTTGTGTAATTTCACCCATGCTTCGAGTACTTCGCAAGTTATACTTAACTTTCCTCACCAATAAATTATTCTCCAACTCTAGACCAGAAAAAGGCAACCTATACCCTTTCTTCGGTGAAACTCCCCTAAGAAATGCCTTAGCATCTGACAACAATTTATCTTCATCTTGCTTTTGTTCGAGCAAGCCTATGTCCCAAGTGACATTTTCACCCATAATATACACACGGCGTTACTCTCACTATCACGAACAACAATCTCTCCCGAGACTGCCGACTCACTATTTCTCCCTGAAGTATGCACTGTAGAAACGTGTATGTCCTCTACATGCGATATCTCAGAACTACTAGTATCAGAGACATTAGACACCAAATATTTACTCTCTTCTCCCACACAGAATTCGGTTTGTACTCCTCATCCTCGACCGGAAAATATCTGCTCAATGCATCTGCAACTACATTATGCTTACCTTCAATGTATTTGAGGTTTGCATCAAAATCTCTCAATGTTAGGAACCACCATGCTCTCTTGGGCGACAAATTTGGCTTATTAAAAGCTCTAACAACGGTTGATGATCTGTAAAAATCTCAACTTTATTTCCCAACAACAACATCTTAAAATGAACAAGGCTAGAGACGACTGCAAAAGCCTCCTTGTCCACAACTGACATCAGCCTTTCGTTACTACCATGCGTTTTTGAACTTTCTGCTATAAAAAGCAATTGGGTGTAATTTCCTCAAATTTCTGCATCAAACACGCACCTATACCTTCCTGACTCGCGTCAGTCACTAAGGTGAACGGTTGACTAAAATCTGAAACTTCAGAACTGGTGGGTTCACCAAAGCGTTCTTAAGCTTCTCAAAAGCTAATTGTTGACTATCACCCCAAACAAACTTAAAGTCTTCTCGTAACAAATCTGTCAATGGAGACGCTATTGTAGAAAAATTCCGCACAAAACGGCGAAAGAAACCCGACATACCTAGGAACGAACGAATCTGTTTCCTGGTTTTGGGAACTGGAAAATTCACAATGGCTTTAACTTTCTCATCATTCACTCTGACTCCTCTTTAGAGATAACATGTCCTAAATAGACAATTTTTTCTTCAGAAACTCACATTTGGCCAATTTGACCTTTAGTCCAGCGAACCGTAATCGCTTGAGGACTTCTTTTAACACCTTTAGATGTTCTTCAATTGTATCTGTGCATATGAGAATGTCATCCATGTACACAAACACCGACTTTCCTAACAAGCCATGAAGTACTGTGTTAACCAGTCTAGTAAATGTTATTGGGGACCCTTGTAATCCAAAAGGCATCCTATTAAACTCGTAATGTCCCTTTGGTACCGAAAATGCTGTATATTTACGGCTACTCTCACAAAGCGGAACCTGTAAAAACCCTTGCATAAGATCTATAGATGAATATATATTCTTGCCACCGATCTCAACAAACAAATCAGGCAAACAAGCTACTGGATATCTATCTGGGCATGTTTTTTCATTCAATTTACGAAAATCTACACAAACTCTGATACTACCGTCTTTCTTAGGAACTGCAAGCAAAGGAAAATTAAACGGAGAATTGGACGGCCTAATAATGCCTTCCGACTCCCACCTCTGAACTTCTTTTTCTACTTCTTCTCTGATCTTAATTCGATATGCTGGAATATATATGGGATTTGTACCCTTTTCTAGGCGGATTGAATGTTCTAAAACATCTGTAACTCCTAATTTATCTCCCTTCAAAGCAATGATATCTAAATATTCTTTCAACACTTTCTCTACTTTATCTGAATATTCAGGATAATCAACTTTAGCCAAGTGTTCATGCAGAACCTGACTTCGGAACTGTTGCTCCTCGTTAGGAAACATATTCCCGTCTGCACAAAAACTCACTAATTTATATTCTTCATTAAACTCACTGACATCGTACTGACAACGTCTTTTCTTCATTCAACAACAAAAAATCAATTACATAAGTACTGTGTCTTAGGTTTCCCAAGTTTTTTTTGTGAACAAAAAATTCTGCTGTTCCGTAAGAATGTTTGTGTATCTAGAACTTGCATCATGTGGAATTCTCCTGTCATATCTAGAAAAACCTCCTCGTGACTTCTCCTGAATAATCTCTATTCTTTGTGGCTGGGCAAAATCTCCATCCATGGTCTGAAGATTTGCAAACTGAACAATATCTCACTCTGCAATTTTATTTATTATGTCCTAGTTTATCACAATTAAAACAACGTATTTCGGCCTATTTTATCACAATTGTGACTGATCTCTCTGGAATTTTCTTCGATTCTACTCGTGCACATGTCTTCGCTGTTGCATCATTTCCCGAATGCGAGGGACTAGCATTGTTCTGTGGTTTGGAAACCGCAGCAGACATCTTTGCACCTCCCTGTACAAAACTACTGTCTAGCGTCGGGCATTTTGATAGATTTTTATTAATCTGTGCAAACAAAAAGGATTCATCTGTATCCAGATCAATTCTTTTGTCAAAACTATCTACAATTACATCTGGGACCGACGTTAAAAGGCAAGCAAAGTGTAACAATCTTTCAAAATTATCTAAGGAGATATTATTTCCAGTTACCCATGGAGAACCTGTTATAGATTTCTTTTACTCAACTACTGCATCAAATAAATTCGCACTGTATGTGACTAGTGAATCATTGCCCTTCTTTATTTTGAGAAACTCTCGCAAATTCCGAACTGCACACTCACGTTGAACTCCGCCATAAGTAGCTCGTAGAAATTTCTGCAGTTCATTCCAAGTTTTACACCTTCTGAACCCGAAACTGCGTGCCCGTTTCCCAATATCTCCTTTATCTAAATCCAGAAAAGCCTTTGCTTCTGTTAAAGCTTCAGCGCCATTCGTAATTTTCTTGGAATTCAGATAATTGTTCACTGACTCAATGAAAGTTTCTATATTTTGGGTTGGCTTCCCGTCAACTAACCCTTTAAAATTAGTAATTCCCGCGCTAATGCTCGTCACTTAATTGCACCACAACTGATTGGGATGTGCTTGCTGCATCGTCCTGCATTTTGTAAGTGATTACATGCCCTGAGCGTAACAACATAAAAAAGAAACCAAAAAGAACACTAGAGAAAGGTAAAAGTTACCCCCTCTAAAAGAAGAACAGAAAACGGAGTTCTGCGCAACTTACGAGAATGGGGTACTCACCAATTTGAAAGAAAACGGGAGAACAACAAAAAGTTAAGCTTCTCCTAAAAAGAAAAACTGAAAATGGGTTACTCAACACTCGGTCTGCCAACAGAAAACGGAGCTCTGTGCAACCTGTGACGTCACCATCTCGAAGACGAAGCAGAGAAACACCAGCGCGATTTTTGTTGAATCACCACTTTGCTTAATTAACTCACAATCGCCACTATTCACCCTTATTTGGGTATTTTGTTAACCCCAAAATTGCTCTAGAGATCACCCAGATCTATTTCACAACTCCCCACTCCCAGTACTCGAATAGAGGCGGAAAAAAAAAAGATTCCCCGTATTACACACGTAACTCGACCCTTAGTCATTCAACACTGACTCGTCGCTTCTGCCAGCGCAAATACGCGAGAGCCCTCGGGCATCAACGTTATTAATTAGTCTATTAGTAATCTCCCTCTTTCGCTACCCTAATTAAAACTATTTAACCTTTTAAACGCTTGCCACCATTAAAAGACATGGGACACCGCTGCCACCATTAAACTCTGTTACAGGGAACAGATCAACACTTTTTTTGGAAGTGTACGTAGCGTGATCTTAGCGATCTAACATCAGGAAAAAGACATAAAAAGGTTCAACCCTGATTCCACTCGCATTTTTTTCCTCTCTCTCTCTCTCTTTCAGCCCGAATCCCTCTCTCTCTCTCTCTCATCGTTTTCCGAAGCTCATCCACCCGACCTCTCTCATTCTCACAAGTAATTAAATGGACTATTTAAAGAAACACAATCATTCCTACAAAAATAGGTTTATTATTCAACTAACTCAACAAGAAATGAATAAAACAAAGCAAAGATTAAAATGCATAATAAATGAATTATCGAGTCAGATAACTAAACTCTAAACTGCAAAGCACTTCTGACTAAAGAAGTCTCATTATGGCTAATAGCCTGGAAATCCCCAAAATCACACATACTCCCAAATCAATAACCAAAAGTCATGTCAAAAAAAAAAAACAGTCTACCACATGAAGAGACTGACATCGCAACTGACTTGCATGTCCTTTTTATCAAAACCCAAAGTCCACAAACATCTGTCGAAAGAATTAAACATGATAGAAAACTCCCAAAAATATATGAAATACAAAACACAATAATGGAAAGTGTAAAATGCATAGCCAAGATATGGCAAACGTAACATAACAAAATAATAATATAAAAGAGGTATGAATATCCATATTAAATTTCCCACACCAGTTCATAAGTTCATAATGATTAGAAAGTCATGGTAAAAATCACAAGTTCAATTTTCTCCCATAAAAACAGAGATTTGAGACTCTACCTTATCTGCCGATTTTCAAAGCCTGGAACCACTCCAAAGTTATGACTGGCCAACTGCAGTTCTATCACGTTAATGAACGATCAAACTCACTTTTAGGGCAGATTTTGGCATAATCTAGATCAAAGTAACGCACGTACTCACGAATATACATAGCGCTTCGGAGATCACCTGATCTCCAATATTGCTGAGCTTCTCGCGCAAAGAGCTGAGGAATCAAACTATTTGCTGAATACAAAGATTTTGCAACTGACGACTTCCATCAGTACCATCTCGCACCGAAAATTCTTTCATCACACTATGTACGTTATAACATTGTAGCGGCCATATTTTCTGAAATATATATATATAAATTCTGCCTCACCAACTCATCACAGGACCGAACCCCGGTCTTTCAATTGAGAGTCCAGGGCATTAGCAATTCGGATGCAAATGTCATAAAAATAATAAGGGACCCCATTCACGCTGAGTTGCAGCCTTCAGGTGAGAACGTTGTGGGCGGGTTTAACTGTATCGTTGAGTGTGTGGCGGGATTTTGATTTTGATCCTAAGGTTCGAACTCACAGGCGACCGGACAGCTCGAGACGTGTTCGAGCATTCCTGAAGGTATGTGAGGTGTCTTCGACGTGGCCTGCAGGTTTATCCTCAGTCTATGGTTAAAAGTCGCAGGAGAAGCACCCATTTAGTAGGCGAGCACTATGTCAGATATCTGAGTGGATAAATGATTTTGGAGCAAATTCATTGATATATACAAACAACATCCATGTATATGGAATATTAAGAGTAAAGACTATTCAAACAGGAATATGAAAAATGAAGCATATGAGACATTGGTGAAGAAACTTTGTAGATAGTTAAAGAAATCATGAGGCTCCCATACCAAATGTGACAACAGGTTTGTGTGTGAAAGTACTTCTCTTTTTGATAGCCAAACCTTTATCCAAACCCTTCTCCTCCTTCTCAGCTGCTTACGTTTCACGTAAGCTACAGTGAAAAGAGTTAGAATTTGCAGCTTCCTCTCTGATAGCACCTTTCCCATTGCTGACCGAGAGTAGACTAACCTGATTTCACTCAGGCCGCCTGAGTAATCTATGGGTAGGGTTTCAGTCGCCCGGCCACTGAAGCTCCACCTCCAACCAGAGACCTGCAGGTAGTAGTGTTGCGTGAATGGGGTCCCTTAGAATCTAATTACTATGCACCTGAGGTTTTTCCTGGGCAGGCGACTAGGGCCCAACATACCAGCAAATTTTACCCACTCGAATTGCTAACATTTCGTTCGACTTACCCCTTTCACTGTATGATATGACGGAAGTGAACACATGGAAACAAGGTTCACAGAAATAAATTTTTGACTCACCGTGGGTCCGAATCCCAGCCTTTCGAGTGAGAGACCTGGGCATTAGCAACTGGGATACAAAGGTCATAAAATGAATTGGAAGCTAAGTACTAAGTACCTGAGGTTTTTCCCAGGCAGGCAACTAGTGTCCAGCATACCAGCAAATTTTGCCCAACTCCCCTACCCATCAGCGCTCGAATAGCTAACTTTTCATTTGACTTACCCCTTTCTCTGTGAGATATGAAGGGAATGAACACATGGAAACATGTTTCACAGAAATAAATTTCTGACTCACCGCAGGACTGAATCCCAGTCTTTTGAGTGAGAGACCTGGGCATTAGCAATTCAGACACAAACCTCATAAAAGGATTTGGAACCTAAGTACTGCATACCAGGTAAATCTACTGAAATTTTAGCAATTCGAGTGGTGATGGGTGGGGGAGTGGGGTAAAATTTTCTGGTATGTTGGGCCCTAGTCACCTGCTCAGGAAAAACCGCAGGTATGCAGTACTTAGGTTCCAACTCCTTTTATGACCTTTGCATCCAAACTGCTAATGCCATGGTCAGTTACTGAAAAGCTGGGGTTCGGTCCTGCAGTGAGTAATACTGTATATATATATATATATATATATATATATATATATATATATATATATATATATATATATATATATATATATATATATATATATATATATATATATATATATATATATATATATATATATATATATATATATATATATATATATATATATATATATATATATATATATATATATATATATATATATATATATATATATATATATATATATATATATATATATATATATATATATATATATATATATATATATATATATATATATATATATATATATATATATATATATATATATATATATATATATATATATATATATATATATATATATATATATATATATATATATATATATATATATATATATATATATATATATATATATATATATATATATATATATATATATATATATCTGTATATATATATATATATATATATATATATATATATATATATATATATATATATATATATATATATATATATATATAGTGTGTGTGTGTGTGTATGTATGTATGGTGTGTGTGTGTATGATGAAATTAGGATCTAGTGTAATTTGTTGGCATTGGTGCTCTCCTTTTAATTATTTCCCTGGCAATAAAGAATTAAGGTTCAGAACGAACACCTGAGGGAAAAGAATTGAATCTCCAACTTAATTTAATAAGGAAAAACAAAGGAAAAAGAGAGAGTGTTTACTTGTAATTATTTTTGTTTTGATTTTGGTTTGTACGTTCTGTCTTTTTTTCAAATCCAGCTGACCATAAGAGGTTGCAAAAGTTTCATTTCTCGATTCTTCACATTTGTTTCTACCGTAAGATTTTGGATTGCAGAATACAGCATGAGATTTAAAGAACTGAAAAGAAATTAAAAAACAGCGTTCCTGTATGGAAGAGACCTAGGAGTTAGTATGTGGATGCGCGTGTATTACCTAAGAAATAATACTAATGATGGTCGAGATAGTAACTTCTTTCATCATCCTTTGAACATGTCCTCTTAGAACAGCTTTATCCAACGTGTATAAGATTTCTTATTCACTTTATTGATTTAAAAGGATACCATCCTTTGTTTTCTTTTTTATTTCTTGTAACTGAGGTAGCATTGCCTTATTATTTAAAGTGAGGTCAACTACACGCGGTCCTGAGAAGCTCTAAAATGACCAGTTTCACTGTTAGATGGAATGACATAGATAAGTTTGCTCCATAACAAGTTTCCTCCGAACCATCGCGAGTTACATTCTAAATGCCTCAGTACCATGAAGGGAATTCACATTCTAAGAATGACTCATTGGTTTTTTATTACCATCACTTCCAAAATGCATACAACACCGATTTGTTAAAGAGCGCTCTTTTTTGAAAAAGGTGGGAATACCCATTTACATCTCCTTTTGGGCGAAAAGCAAATCTAACTGAAATAAATAATCTCTCTGGCAATTATTTATTTTGATATCGTAGTTTCATCACGGAAGCTGTAAAGGTGGGCTGTCTGGTTGTGGATTGTAACTGTTTTTTGAAAGTGCTCATAAAGTGCACTATGAAATGGATATTGAATTCTTTCATTTTGCCATGAATGCCTTTTTTTCTCCCAAATATAATAATTATTCATAATAAACTGAAGGTTGTTCCACACTATCAAGTTCTTCGTTGAGTAATTTCCGGCTGCTTTTATTTAACTTGACTTCTGCATCTATCTGTCTGTCCGTCTGTCTGTCTGTCTGAGTGGGTCAAAACTTGTAACTCAAATTTCGACCTGTTCCCTTCGTCCGATGGTCTTGAAATTTTGCATGGTTACTCAATCCCGGTGATAATACAACCCTACACCATCAGTAGGCCAGCAGTGACTTCTAGTGACCCTATAGTGACCTCTCCCAGTATCTCAGGATTTGTATGAAAATCTTCGGATTTTTCATACCTTCTTTGACTTGGTAGAATAAGTTAATAACTCTACGGATTTTTCAAACCTTCTCTGGCTCGACAGGACATCACGTCCAATGCTCTTTGGTTACAATCATGAATCAGTTACAATTTCTGTCAAAACTAAAAAGTATAAAATAAAAAAAATATAAACACGCTTTTATTAAAATGCACTAAAAAGTAAAAAAAAATTGTTTGGGAAACCAGGATTTCTTACAATTAATCATGTCTATAAATATAAAAGCGTGGGCGCCAAACTCGGAAGGAAATGCTACTTGAAATAAAAAAAAATATTTATTTCTTTTCTTGTAGCATTCCATGTTTGACGCTTTTATTTTTGTAGACATGATTAATTGTAAGAAAACCCTGGTGTGTCTCCAAAACTTATTTTTTACTTGTTAGTGAATTTTAATAAAAGCGTGTTAAAAAAATATTTTTTGATTAGATTGGCTGATATGTACAATAATTTGTAGAATTCACTGCATTATCCTACAACAATCAGGAATTCTGCTTGTTTTGTATTATGCCCAAGTCAGGAAGTACCCTTCTTTTCCTTTTACAAGATTATTGATAAAAGGCAGTGTTTTACAGAACGTACATATATTGCGACACTAAGAACAGAACTTAACGGAAGAGATACAAACTCTTTTTGGTCTAGATACTTTCTGATGGCAGTGGATAAAGTATCGTCGATGTAAAAGGTTGGCAGATGAGAAAGACTTCATGACGTGACTGCAGTTATTGGACATGTTAGTAAACTGACATATCAGATGAGCTCCTATGGGTGAAGTTTAGTAGCCTAATTAAAATAGCCATCATGGTCAACTTAGCTGTATTTGGACTTCTATACTTTACTGAACACTTGCCATTTTGCTGCATCACCAAAAGAGGGAGTATTGTTTCTCATTTGTACCGATTTTTTTTTTTTTATTCCGTTTTGTTGCACGGATAATAATGCACTTTCGCGTTCTCACACTACCAGATATAAGAATCCAGTCTTTACTGAAATATGTGACTAGGTTTTATTATGCAGTCTATGTTCTAAATCTGGAAACTCATTATAAGATTAAACATTTTCAAATGAAAAGCGTAAGAAACTAAAGATGATGAATTTTAAATTGGCTGAAAAAGGTAACATTTTTTTTTTTTTATAGCACACAGCTGGGGAGCATTCGTCGTATATATCCCTTGGTTTTTTGAAATACGATATGTTTTTGTGCTCTCACTGGAGCTTTAATTCATCGCGGCATTTCATGAATAACAGAATTTGTGATGTGTTCTTATTCTCCACGAGAATTAAAAGCAAAGAGAGAGAGAGAGAGAGAGAGAGAGAGAGAGAGAGAGAGAGAGAGAGAGAGAGAGAGAGAGAGAGAGAGAGAGATTTCACTTTAAATTTGTTTTTCAAAATAGTTGTCGTCAGAAGTTCTCGTGTGATGTTTTGTACTTTTAAATATTCAGTATCCTGTACAGCCTTCACTGAGTAATATGTATGGTGATTTCGTCGGAAATGCAAAGCACTGTGTGGGTAGGGTTGACTGAATACACAACGAAGTGCGTTCTATGTCAGAATGATTTATAAGTAAATTAAAAAAACTAGTGACTTTTCGAGTTAAACATTGTATTTGATTTGATTTTATTTTCCAGAGTGAAGATTTTTGGTAATGATTTGTATTACTGTGGTTGACCCAAACTACGAAGTGATGTCTCTCCACAATATAACTATTCCGCATTCCCCTCATGACTGATAGTGAAACCCTGTGATCTTAATTTCGGTTTCAGTATTGTAGCAAATCACGTTCTTGCTATTTTAGACAATGGAACATATTTGTCATTAATTTCCTTTTGTTCTCTGTAAATCAGGTGAAAATAAAATTAAACGGGTCTTCCAGAGACCCTATTTATAGCCCCTTCAAAGCCTTTTAAATTAGTGGGTTTTAATAACATTGACATACGGGTCATATATATATATATAATATATATATATATATATATATATATATATATATATATATATATATATATATATATATATATATATATATATATATATATATATATATATATATATATATATATATATATATATATATATATATATATATATATTATATATATATATATGTATATATATATATGTGTGTGTATAGTGGGTTGTGTGTGCGTATATGGTTGCGTTCTGTAACGATATACCTCATATTTTACATCTTTTTTACATCGAGGAAGATAATTGACGTCTGGGATTTTTTTTTCTGTTTTTTTATTCAAATTAAGGTTAGATAGCGCAAGCATAAAGTTATCAACATTAAAGCCATCATGGGATTTTCTAAGCTTTTCAAGCAGACCTAATGAAAAGGTGTACAGACATTAACAGAATTTTTCTGTCGTGATTTCTTAGGATTGATTATTTTGGAATCAATGTTGATCTCTCAATGCTAAACTAAATGCTTCCATTTTTTTTAAACATTACTTTTATTCCTTTGATTTATTCGACTTATGATCACCATTAATACTTTTTAAAACATTTTTCACGTACGCAGATTTGATAAGGATTTAGCAACAATCCCCCTTTTCTCCCCACTATCCCCCCATCCCTACACCCATGAAGTCAATTCCCCTCTTCCCATTTTGTCCCAGTCATTCAGTTAAGCTTCTGTATCATTCATGATCGATCTTGAAAGATAATTGAAAGGCCAATAGTCTGTTCAATTTTCACGTTTATAAGATGCACTTCTGCAGCTACCATCATTAAATTATTAATAGAATGGAAACAGATATTAGTCATTCTTTCAAAAGTTGACATTCAAACTTTTGACAGATGACGCTTGGTCGCTGGCTACTCAGGTTTGCAGGACATTCAAATCCTATTTGGAATTAGGTTCCCCTTTGACATTTGTTGTTTGCAAAGCAAGCATAAATTGTTGCAGAAGTCTGTCTTAAGGAATGTCTACAGTAATCGGGCTTTATCTTTGAACAGTTCACGCCATCTTGGAAACCTGCTAATCTAACTTTCATCTTCCTGACGGCCTAGTTACACTGTAGTTATACCATGAACAACTGAAAAAAAAACCAGTTTTTGGCGCTTTCTTTTAAACTACCTAATCCTTATATGATTTCTTCGTAGCTGACTTTGATATCAAACGCCCATTCCTTCTCGTATCTTGTACGTTCTTGAAGTCCTTAGAGTTTTGGAATGTGAAAAGTACTAAATGGCCGTGGCAATTGTGTCTCCCCACGAATTCTCAAGGAGAGAGTGGGTTATCTAGAATCCACTTTTCATTTGCATGTAGCATTCTGAACACTAAATAAGAGGTGTTCACTAGAACAGTAGCGTGTATGCTTATAATGAAAGAAAAAGAAAAAGCCATTGATGATTGGGAACTTTCAAATCAAGTTATATTCATCGGTATACATGCTAGGGTATCATTGTTTTCTTATTAAAGCTCAGTGTGTCAAATTTACAACTATTTATGTTAGAATTAAGCTAATCCGAATTAACCAAACCAAACTAACTTAATATAACCTAACCTAATTTCCGATGGTATGCTGAAGTCATAATCCGAAAATAGTGCTGATACGCCGTTGTTCTAGCGAGAGCCTCATATTATGTGTTCTTGATCTTGAAAAGCCCCACTTAAAAAAGACTGCAAGATATTGAAAGGTGTTGACGCAAAATCCCTCTGATTCTTGTCCGGTTGCTGTCAGTTCTGCATTTTTTAAAGTCTTAAACTAAAAGGACTCGAAATCTCAGTTTCTTTTCTGTATGGTAAGATCGTCTTTAGTAGCGTGTCTTACCTTAACTGTAATACAGTAATACAGGGTCTCTGGAAACCGTTGATCGCTGCTCTTGACATCAATTAGTTTGACTGGATCTGACATAAGGTCCTTTTCCCCAATGTTTTTGCTTATCTCTTCACTCTTACCTGTAACCTAATTCAGTGTTTTCTATCATGTCAGAGTTTTTTCGATTTATTTGAAAAATACTGATATTTCTACCTGCCCTTTCTCAAGTTGCGTTCCTCTGAATTACCTGTGAATAAGGCGAGATACTTCCTTTTCTGCAAAGCTTCCAGTATTCTCTGTCTCGTTTTCTTATTCTCTTTCCTCATTCACAACAGCGTCTGAG
>NC_089785.1:2489992-2534992 GCF_040412425.1 Macrobrachium rosenbergii
TAGAATGAGGTGTTTTGTTTTAAATATTTTTACTACATAAAGAGCTGTTGCCATTGCATTAATTTGGTACTCATGTTCGCAAATTATATTATATTTTATAGCCTTGAAAATGTGACTTGGAATTCGTCGCAAAACGTCGGCATTGGAAATAAAGTGTAGATGATTAGGATGGCTTTCCCTACTGCTTCCTTCGTGATGTATACATACATGTATATATATATATATATATATATATATATATATATATATATATATATATATATATATATATATATGTGTGTGTGTGTGTGTGTGTGTGTGTGTGATTGAAGAGAATAAGTTGCACCTAAATGGCATTATATATAGGTCCTCTTGCCCTGACGTGAAGGAATTAGAGTGACGTAAGTTTACACAACAGATTTTTCCACTTTTTTTGTTTAAAGTTTTTACAGGTTATAATCCGACAGGTTTCGTAATTGGCATTTAGCAGAACGACATTTCAATAATAATAATAGTCATTCTTGTTATGATATTCAGCAGTTTTATTCATAAATGATACGTATTCTTTTAAAGACGGAAGCTCTGATGGGAATTCCCAAATATGAGAATAGAGATAGGGTAAATGAAAGCGTCTCTTGCATTACAAACGACTCCTTCTTTTGAAATGAATTTTTCAGATGGAAATCCTGCGAAGGTTTAATTGATGAAGTGTCATTTGTCTTTCACTTTCTGCTTTAGGAGAAATCATCTTTTTTGGCGAAAAATCCAGGTGTCATTTAAGAAACAGAAAGGAAATACTGCAGTGAAGATTTCTAATAAACGTTACCGATCTTTAAGAGTCACTGGTTTTGGAAAACTTTCTTCATTTTTATTAGAAGACGATCCATTTTCTGTATGTTGACAGATATCGTCGTAAGTCATTCTGTAGAAAAAAAATTGTATGATGAAATTTTGCGTCCAAAACACTTTTTCAAAAAACATAAAAGGAGAAAATATTTGAATAAATGGTTATATATGTACCAGACAACTCCAGTCTTCCTCAGTCCATATTATCATTCATTCTCCCACCTTTCAGTCTTCCATCTACCATCATAACTTTACCCTGCCAGCAGTTCTTATTTTTTTTAACTGTTGTTGTAGCGTCTCTCTTCTGTGACCAACTAACATTTTGTTATGTGTAACAAATCACTTCACATTTCATTCTCGTCCTCTTTTTCTGAACCCAAATATTTGCACTGATATATCTTTTAATCTCATTGTTGTCGATGAATATGTTGCACAGCCTTACATCAAAATATTATTTTTTCCTTCCATTTATCATTTGCACCTTATTTATTATAAATTCTAGTTATAAATTAACCTCGTGCATCTTTTGTTCTACTCTCAAATTCATCATCTGACTTTTTCCATACAGATACTTAATTTCTACGTCAGTATCTTTACAAAGGATTCCTTTTACCCATTTCTTGAAATCCATTCCCTTATCTACAAGTACTTTACATGCCTATGCCAGAATTTATCAGTTGTAATTTTTTCATAGATATTTTAGTTATTAATGTATAAACTTATTAATGTAATCCCTCTTTTTCATTTTGAATATCTTTTAGTGTATTACGGGCATATAACCATGATTTTGTAAGTGAGGAATTTATTAAGTTTTTGACATACAATCTAAGTTGATATATCAGGGAAATTCAGCTGACAGGGATTTGTATTAAGCTGAAAGTATTACCCCCTTTAAATTTATTGAAAAGGATGGCTGTTTTACTTACAATTCGTTTTTCAGGCTCAGCGATGTTGGTCAGCAACATGCCAATATTCATGTTGGAAAAAGGATAGTGTGTGGAATGTGGGAAGTCTTTTATCGAAATATTCAATCGGAAATCCGTGGATTCCTTCGTGGTCTGGATTCAGGTTCTACTTCAGGTTGTTTCGACCAGCTCGTTGGTCATCCTCTGGGCGAGATTGAGAAGGATCTGGAGAAACAAGATTGTTGTTTTAGATTTAGCTGGCCTTGTGCCAGCACGGGCTCTTGCTCCTAGAGCAGCCCGTAAAGAAACAAGACGCTTCGGTCGGTAATTATAGGGGGTGGGTGTGGGGGGATGTTGGGGGGGGGGGAAGCTTGATCGGTGCTGAATTGTGATTGGCTGCCTGGGGCAGGTCATCTCTGGTGGGGCCTTCTATCCCATGTTGATGTTCGGGGCTTGTCTTGCGTGCGAGCGGCATTGTAGTGCTGGGGATGAAATGGAGAATTTCGATCCTCAAATGCGGAATTTTGATTCGCTTGCTCGCTATGGGGTCGCTCGGTGCAGATCTCCTGGCGGCCGTGGGGAGGAGAAAGGTTTCCTGCGTAATGTTGAGGCTTGGTTTCTCCTTCCCAATGTGCAATGCTTCCAAGAGGCGCAGGCGGTGGTGGTCCGTAGCATGGTTAAAGATGGCTCCCTCTTGGGCGGGCAGGAAATCCTCTTGGAGAAACTCATGGTGGCCATACAGATGTAAGAACCGAGGCATCCTCGGACGGGGTATGAGTACCGGTATACCACGTTGGTTTTCTTCAAGGGGTCCTGCTGGGGGGTGGGGGAGGCGATGGATTGTTACGCATCACCAGGCTGCTCTTCTTTTTGCTCTTGTAATAAATGCCCAGATGAATATTTTTATTGGGGTCATCGGGCCAGACATTATCCTCGATGATAATGTCTGCCAGGACAGCCCATAACCAGACAACTGCAAGAAAAGATATAATTACGAATATGGAAATAATTGACCGAACTACGGACCACCGCCGCCTGCGCCTCTTGGAAGCATTGCACATTGGGAAAGAGAATCATAAGGAAAATAGAAAAGATCCTGTACAAGATAAATTTGCATAATGCAGCCATCCTTTTCAATAAGACTTGTTTAAGAGAGTCTATTTCCTTCATACCCTTAAAATTTAATAATAATTCACAGCTTTGAAGGAAGGAAATATTTCATTAATGTCGAATACAATTGAATTTTACTTTTACGAAACACTGCTTAGTTTCACAATAAAAATTTCTCCCATCAAAGTGGAAAAAGAACTCGCTAACAGTATCATACTGAAAAAGGAAATGTCACAGGCTTTATATATATATTTTATAGCTTTAACAACATACAGACAGAAAGCATTATTTAGAAGTTGCCCTTTTTGTCTTTTTATACGAAAATATAATATTTCCAATCATTGATCTTAATTGTTAAATTAGCAATCCTTTAATCTTTTTTATCTAATGAAGTTATAAGGAGAGTAGGAAACAGTATTCCGGCAGCTGTTTTGTTATGAGTAAAGGTTTTGCGATTTTTTCTGGAGTCTTGGTAATCTTTATTATTTTGCCTGTGTATGGTTTGAATGGTAAGTTTACATTTTGCTCAGAATTCTTGTGTATTTAATTTAACACTCATTGTACATTTTTGTAGGTCTATTTTCTTCACAGACATTGTATCACTGTGATCATTGTATTATGAATTGTATCTAGGGCTATCTTATCATGTATAAATATTGGGATTATGATATATATATATATATATATATATATATATATATATATATATATATATATATATATATATATATATATATATATATATATATATATATATATATATATATATATATATATATATATATATATATATATATATATATATATATATATATATATATATATATATATATATATATATATATATATATATATATATATATATATATATATATATATATATATATATATATATATATATATATATATATATATATATATATATATATATATATATATATATATATATATAAATATATATATATATATATATATATATATATATATATATATATATATATATATATATATATATATATATATATATATATATATATATATATATATTATATATATTGTAATATAGAATATATAGGGAAATTAGATAGTAAAGAGAAAAGGAAAAAGAGAGAGAGAGAAGGAGAGATGCGTAAGAATAAAAAAAGAGAGGCAGAGAACACAGTGATAATGCCTAAAAGCTGTTGTTATTATCGTGATTCCAATACGCTGATTGAGGCAGGATTTTGCATGAACTGAAAAGCAGTATATCGTGTTGAAGCCATAAAAACAGTCGTAAAAGTGAGAAATAATGGCCTCACGATTAAGTTAACCAAATCAAGAGTCAGCACAGCCAAAAAGCTTACAGCAGCTGGTTCTATAACCCCGCTTTCATAGGAGGCATTTTCATGGAAATTCCAGGAAATTGGGGGCTGGACAAAGTGATGTACTTCTACACCATCCAATCAAGCATACTAGGGAGGGGTCTTTCACACACCCTCCTAAGATCACCTCCAATCAAGTCCTCTAAGGAGAGATTTGAATCACACCTACGACAGTCCTCCCAATCAGCTACTTGAAGGGGAGGCCTTGCTAATAAATCATTCCAATAAGACTAGAAGGAGGTGGAGATTGCAGATAACAACAATTCCAGGGGTTCAACAGGCTGGAGAACGCCAGAGGGGAGACAGATCAGAGCTGTGTCCTTCAAGGGAGAGTACGTCTCCCCTCGCTTCAGTGTTCCCCATATAAACTAAGCAAAGTTAATAGCTCCAGAGTGATTTCATTTCTATCATTGTAACTTGTTAATTTTGTACTGATCATTATAATACTAAGTACTAATTAAAGTGAAGAAATTACCGATCTCGTCTCTATACGCCTTTCTGAGAGATATCAATACTTAAGGGACACATCTAGAAGAAACCTAGGTAAGAAGTGAGAGACTAAAAACATACAACAGAAAGAAAGATCCTTTTATAACAATGGTGGCAGCTTCAGTTGGATCCAGAAGGCGAGACAAAACGAACATTAATGAAATTATCAGTGCAATTATTTAAGTTACAGTGAAATGAAATTCTACAAAACGAACTTAGATTTTTTTACGACGGCGAGCAAAATATATCTGAAGAAATAAAACACTACAATAGAAAATCGAACAAAAAGTTAAATGAAGAAATAGCATCTTACAAGAGAACGTCGAGTGTGAATAAAAACAATGTTAGTGCGTCCCGAAGTAGCAAGAAAAAACATATTGAGAACTGTTACCATCAACAAGACCCCGACAGCAATAATAAGCCCAGTGTTTGCGAAGTTTCATCGAAGTGATTGAAGAAAAACAACACAGAACTTTCAACAAGATTCTGAAGGCGGAAAACCACAGCGAAAAACATCGCAGACGTAGTGAAATTATTTTTTACGAGGATACGGCGGCGAAATAATCGCCGTGAAAGCACAACATTTTTGCAATATCACCATAACCACCGTAAGTTAGTGAGAAATGAATATACTGTTCGCCCTATCTATTAAAAAGTGAATACGTGAAGATATATATATATATTTTTTTGCATCTTTCTATAAAATTGAAAATTAAGAAAACTCTCTCTAGTGAATAAAATTCCTTTTGCATAAATACCAGCATTACTCTCTCTATGATAAATTAATTATTTAGTAAATAATTTAGATAGGGAATTAGTTATTTTTTTCTCACTCGGTTGGTGATGATTATTTGAGGAGTTATATATAAATTTTGTGTACTTATTGTGATGAATTTTGATGATATGATGCCCAATTTCATATAAGAATTTCTTTTCTGTATTGATCAAAGTTTTAATTGTGCACTTGAACTCAGTAGAGAATTTAATTTTTTTTTGTGACAATTTGACAAATTGTTTTAATTTTGGTACAGTATAACAAAATTTTTTTTTTTGTATAATTGATGTACTCTGATTGAATAATTTTTTTTGTGTATGTGGCCATGCAAAGAGTGTTTGAAGAATTACTGAACACTGTTAGACATTCGCATTACGATTTAAGACCATCGACAATTAAACGAAGTCGAATTTCAAGACTAAATTCCCATTCCACTGTAGTGCAAGGAAACACTAACAATAATAACACAAATAACCAGGACCAAAATAGTGTTAATCATTCTAATACTACTAACAGTAATAATAATAGTAACAATGCTAATAATACTCGCACCTTACAATTTTACACGGTGAATCAGGCGGCAGTAATAACCGCCACACGCTTCTGTGGACAGGTGGATGATTCCAATCCTAACAAAAGTAGACTCGAATCCTATACAAGCTGATTTTCGTTCTGCACAACGACTTTTTGGTCATCTTAACATTGAATTTCTTTGTGTATTCTGGTAGCTCGTCTACCACTATACAATCCATATTTATTAATCTACCCCGGTGAGGTACGGCGATGTTCATCATTTCATACTCCTTAGCCTCTCCATGATATATTTACAACTCCCTTGCTCTTATAGTGGAGTCCCTCAAGAGCAGATTTCTTTATAAATGATCTCTCAGCACAGGTATCCAACAACCCTCTCTTTCATGTAATGCGACCTCTTTAACCTTTTATGGTTATTGTGGCTGTAGGTAAGATCGACTTCCTAGTCCTCTTATTTCCCTGTCCTGTATTTGTCAGAGAGAGCATGTCAACTTGTACTCCACCTACCTTAGACTTATCTGGTTGGTTTCGATTACACATAGCACTATGGTGTCTAACAGTGCAGCCGTTGTTACAACCTTGCCTGTTACAGTCGGAATTGAAATGTTTATTGGATGTGCATATGAAACATAGTCCCAGAGTTCTGAGTCGTTCTGTCTTTCCTCCTTTGGTTACATAGGATTTACAATGTGTCCATATATGATTGCCTCTGCAAACCTCAAAACTGGTTTACCATGGCTTTGTTTGTATTTTCTTTAGGTCTTACTGATGTTTTTTTTTTTTTTTTTATTTGGTCTCACAGATTGTCCTTGTTCTACTGTGAAAGCAGATACTGTTGTTAATGTATTAGCTTTCACTGGTTCGGTCTGTGAAAAAGCCCTCACATTGTGTGTTTCTTCTTCAAGATATTATTTAAAGGTGTCAAATTTAGGCCGGTCTTCTCCACACCTTCGTTTTATTATTTCAGTTACGCTACTAGATAGTTTGGTGCAGAACAAGATGGTATACAGTTCACTCAGTTCCAGCTGTTCACTTTCACTTTCTGATGATCTTATGCAGCATTCAAATTGTGCTCTGAAACCTTGTAGTGATTCTGCATCTGCCTTGGGAGTCTCAGTTTGGACGAGTTTTCAAACTAAACACAACTTGATTTTGTCTTTTCTGCCATAGGTTTCTTTTATCAAATTGACTGCTTGCAAATATTTATCACCTTCTAATTTAAAACCAGATATCAGTTCCAGAATCTCACCTTCCAATTGGCCCTTCAAATAGGAAAACTACTGTATTTTCTCAAAATCAGTACGTTGGTGTACTGATACTTCATAAAATTCCCTAAATGAATTCCATTCCGATACATGACCAACGAAATGTTTGAGGTCTAATTTAGGTAACTTTACACTAGCTTTAACAGGCAATATCGGTGCACTAGGTTCACCCCTTACAGCTAGAAGACTCATGATGGAGGAGTTTAGTCTATGAATTTCAGTGCCTACCTTTAGGCTATATTCTGCTTGATTCATAATTTGGTCAGGTTGTCCTCCAGGATCCTATAGATCCAATATTTCACTATACAATTCCTGGATTTTCTGCAAATATTCCTTCAAGGAGTCTCTCAATGAAGAAATAAGCAGTATCAATAGAGCTTTCAATCTTTTTTTACCAGTTAGTTGTCACAGACCTAACCCCCCCTCCCCCCATCTCCTCTTTAATTCGTCCATGTCAGACATCTTAGACTGTAATTTACTAACACCAAAATATATAGGTTCTTAATACTAAAAGGTGTACAAACTGCCAGTTCCATAAAAATATGTATACCGCTCTAGGAAATATAATATTTAGAAGTTGGCCATACCTCTCCAAATTATTAATCAGTGGTAGACCACTACCGGTTGTATTAAATATATGTGCCCTTGACTGCACACATACATATATACAATGTACAAGATAGGGTTTTATTTCAAATTAAATTTCACTTAAGTATCTCCTCCATTTCAGGTTAGGCTAACAAGTGACTAATTCTAAAATGGCCACCACCATCAGCTGGTCACGTTTTACCCTTATCACCAAGTAACACAACAATACTTAAAATTTCTTGAGCACTGCTATAACAACCAATCACTGTGATCCTTGTCACAGCACTGATTTATTCTGACTCATTCAGAATAAGTGTAGCATTTCAAATCATAAGTAATCATACAGCCTAAACAGTTTGAAATAAACTAACTTAATCGTAGCCTAAGTTTTATACTACGACACCCAGGTTACTTCAGCTATATTATTCTAACTCACAATCAAAGCCTTATAGCATTGTGTATATTATCCAAGACATAAATGGTACAAACTTTTAAGAGGTGCGAAAGAAATGAGCAGGATAAAGTTACTGCTGATTTATTGAGGACACAGGTGGTTTATATAGCGGCAGACTGACGTCACACCGAGGAGTACATTGAGAGCCAGGGTGACCTGAGGTCAACAACATTTGACAGTAAATACAATGAACAAATACATGCTGAGTTACAAATATGGACAATAATGAAGTTGAATACATTCTGATACCTGAGCATAGGAAACATATAACGTACAGGTTGGCAAAGGGTAAATATTTAGATAAAACAGTTTAAATGATTGGGTGTGGCTGATCCTGCGTAACCCGTTATCCTAGGAGCGGCCGAGAAAACGGGTTGCCAATACTCCCCCCCCAAGACGTGGGTAACGTCTGATTAATCGATGTATCTGCTGGGGCGTTGAAGAGTGCCGTGGCTACGTGAAGTGAGCAGCGGGTTGCGCTGTGCGAGGGAGCTGCTGGCTGCAGGTGTGGGCGGATGTTTCCAGGGGCGGCCTCATGTCCTCCTTCTGCGGCGGCCCTTCTGCGGAAACGGCGGCTCAGGCGGAGGGTGCGGTGCGGTGACGTCTGTTTCCTCCTCCAGGAGGGCGGGCTTGATGTCGTCGACTGACACCCAGTCGTCCTTTCCATGAAGGGCGAGCCAGAAAGCCTTGTTATTCCTCTCCAGCACGCAGAAGGGCCCCCTGTAGGGCCTGATCAGTGGTGGGCGGACGGCGTCATCCCTGACGAAGACGTGAGTGGTGGAGGACAAACAGGGAGGTGTGAAGGCGACTGATCTGTCGGTGTATGTCCGCTAATAGGGGGCAAACTTGCCGACTATGTCGCGAAGCCTCTGGAATGATGGGTTGTGGCAGTCCTCTGTGACCAGTTCGCCCAGGACTACGAGAGGCTCACCGTAGATTTTCTCCACTGCGTACAGGTCGCTATTGGCTCTGGGGGTGGTTCTGTGCCCGAGGAGGACCCACGGCAGCTGGTATTTCCAATCCTCAGCGGTGCAGCGGGCCATGAGGGACCCTTTCAGGGACCTGTGGAAGCGCTTGACCAAGCCGTTGGCTGGGGGGTTGTAGGCGGTGGTGGTGTGGTGAGATGTCCCCAGCAGGCGTGCCAGGGCAGACTGATCCAGCTGGAGAGGAGGGCCTTGGTGCACGCACTAGCGGTGGCTTCCTGCATGGGCGTTGCTTCGGGCCACCTGGTTGAGCGGTTGACAATCGTCAGGAGATATCTGGCCCCGCCTGACGGGGGAAGAGGGCCGACGACGTCAATGTGTATGTGGCCGAACCGCCACCCCGGCTGTGGAAACTCGCCTATCCCAGACTCAGTGTGACGACCTATCTTGCTGGTTTGGCACTGAAGACATTGTCTCGCCCAGGTCCTAGCGTCCTTCCGTATTCTGTGCCAGATGAACTTTTCCATCGGTAGTTTGGTCGTCATCCTGCCAGAGGGGTGGGACAGCCCGTGGATGACGTCGAATACCTGGCAGCGGCGGGAGGCGAGCACCAGGGGGCAAGGCTGGCCGGTGCTGATGTCGCAGAGGAGTTTTGGACCCTTGGGGGTGAGGGCCATGTCCCTCCACTTCGGGGACCTGATGGCGGTGCAGTAGGCTCGAGTCTCCAGGCTAGCGGCCTGCTCCCAGGCAAGGTCTCCGCAGTTGATCCCAAGCTGCACTACGTTGAGCTCGACTCTGGAGAGGGTGTCTGCTACAGGGTTCTTCCTGCCGGGGAGGTGTTTGATTGAGCAGGTGAACTCTGCGATGGCCGCGAGGTGTCACTGCTGCCTGGAAGACGATGCGTCCCCCTGCTTGGTGAAGGCATGGACCAGCGGCTGGTGGTCCGTGTAGATTGTAAAGGGCGTACCCTCCAGAGGGAATTTGAAGTGCCAGACCGCCCGGTATACTGCGCAGAGTTCCCTGTCGAAGGTGCTGTAGCCAGTCTCCGCAGGGTTGAATTTTTTGCTGAAGAAGACGACGGGCTGGGGGGCGCCGTCGATGATCTGCTCCAGGACGGCTCCGCATGCGACGCTACTGGCGTCCGTCGTCAGTTGGAGGGGAGCGGTGGGATCCTGGTGGGCCAAGGCGGTTGCCTCGGCAAGGGCGGCCTTCGTCAGGGAGAAGGCCTGTTGCTGGCTGGGTCCCCACACTAAGGATTTTGGTTGGCCTTACAGGATCTCTGTCAGGGGGGCCATGGTGTGTGCGATCCCGGGGATGAACCTCCTGTAGTAATTTACCATCCCGAGGAACTCCTGGACAGCCCTGCCGGAGGTGGGGACAGGGAACTTGGTGACGGCTGCAACCTTTGATGTGAGCGGGCGGACACCATCCGGGGATATTTCATGGCCTAGGAAGTCAGCTTTCTCAACGCCGAAGGTGCACTTGTCAAACCTGACGACGAGGCTGTTCTCCTGCAGGCACTGCAGGACCGCCCGGATGTGCCTCTGGTGCTCTTTATGGGACCTGGAAAATATAAGGATATCATCCACGTAGCAGACGCAGAACTTCAGGTCCTCCAGGGTGCTGTCCATGAGTCTCTGGAAGGTCGCCCCCACATTCCTCAGGCTGAAGGTGGAGAAGGCGAAGACGTAGGACCCAAAGGGCGTGATGATGGCGGCTTTTGGGATATCCTCTGGAGCAACTGGTACCTGAAAGTAAGATTTTAAGAGATCCAACTTAGAAAATATTTTGGCCCTGTGGAAGGAGGCCATGAGGTCCTGCATGTTCAGCAGGGGGTAATGGTCAGGTTCAGTTGCGAGATTGAGCTGCCTGTAGTTGCTGCAGGGTCTCCAGGAGCCATCCGGTTTCTGCACCATTTGGAGGGGAGAGACCCACGGGCTGGAGGCCTTCTTGCATATTCCCATCCGCTCCATTTCGGTGAAGGCGTCCTTAGCCTCCTGAAGGCGTCGAGGGGGAAGCCTCCGGAACCTTGCGTGTGTAGGGGGCCCTTCGTCTTTATGTGATGGTAGATGCCATGTTTTGCTGGGCCCCCAGGTACCTGATGGAGCTCGCCTGAATACATCAGGGAACTCCTTCAGCAGCTGGGAGTACTGGTGGGGGGCGACGGAGCATATGGTAGGCGCACTGGGTCCCATTGCCAACAGGAGGGACTGGCAGGAGTCGATGTTGAGGAGACGCTTGCAACCGATGTCGACTGCCAGCCCGAAGTGGGCGAGGAAATCCACACCCAGGAGCGGGGTCCCTACATCCGCGACGACAAAGTTCCAAGAATACCTCCGCCCAAGGATGGAGATCAACAGGAGACTGGTGCCGTAGAAGAGGATGGGGGACCCGTTGGCAGCTGTCAGGAAGGCAGCCGGGTCTTGTGAGCGCTTACAGTCCTCCCTGGACAGCGGAAATAATGATCTAATGGCCCCGGTGTTGACCAACATCATCCTGCTGGAGATGGTGTCGCGGACGTAGAAGCCTAATGGTTCTGGGCTCCTGGGTTCCTCTGTTGCCATGGCGGCCTGTTCTATTGGCCGCCACCTCCCCTGTTTTTTGGATGGGCGAATGAGCACTTGGGTTGGCAGTTCCGGGCATCCTTGCCGTACCGCTGGTGGTAGTAGCAAGGGCCCGGTGGGTTCTTCTTGTGATGATACAGTGGCCGCCTTCTGGTGACGACGCTTATCTCCTCCTCTGCGCCCTCCTGCTGTTGAATGGAACTGATGGGGTGTGCGGGCAATGATGCCCAGTTCGCTGCCCTTGTGGAGTCGATCAGCTGCTGCGCCGTATGAATCAAGACCTCGAGTGGCATGGTGTAGGGCTCAAGGATCTGAGTCCGGACCTCCGGGAGGAACTGGCGGAGGAGAATCTCCCTCGACAAGCTGATCTCGGACTGCTTGCCATTGCTGTCGGTGTCGGGGAGGGTAAGGAGGTCCTGGATCATGCCCCACGACTCCATGACGCTCTGTTCCTGCAGCGGGTTGATGATGAGGTCGAGGGCACGGGCGGCCCTCTTGGCAATCGGCAGGGAGCAAGTCTGGATGAGGGATGTTTTCAGGTTGCGGTAGGTGAGGGGGCATGCAGCGGACACCCACGGGATGAGCTTCCTGTAGACCTCCACCGGCAGGGCATTAATTACTGCATCAGCCTGTAGAACCTCATCCGTGAGCTCCGCCAACCTGAACTGACCCTCAACCCTGTACAGCCATGATAATGGGTTTCCCTGAGTGAAGGGCGGCAGCTTTATGGTGAGGGCGGCTTTTGTTTGTCCTGCCGAGCAGGGCGCTGGGCAGGGCAGTGTGTGGGGCGTGGGCAGCGGTGTGGAGGAGTGTATGAACCTTGGCGCGGGGGAGGGCACAGGTGATATGGGCGGGAGGTAAACGTCTGAATCCGCGAGGTTCACTGTTAACTGAACATGGGAGGGGATGTCCGCGTCCATGCTCTCTCTAGCCCTCTTAATTGGAGTGGTATACTCGTGTCAATACGCGCTTGGGAGCTCGCCGTGTGAGTCTGTTAATGACGCTGGTGATTTACCGGTGAGAGTCAGCATACCCAAACGCTGGTTACAGCACCGTCATGAGTCCGCTAGGGGCATGGGTAGTTCCTGGAGCCAAGACTGAGTCACCGTGTGAGTCCACTAATGGTTCCGGGATCCACTCAGGGGTCACCACTTTAAGAGGTGCGAAAGAAACGAGCAGGATAAAGTTACTGCTGATTTATTGAGGACACAGGCAGTTTATATAGCGGCAGACTGACGTCACGCCAAGGAGTACAAGGAGAGCCAGGGTGACCTGAGGTCAATAACATTTAACAATAAATACAATGAACAAATACATGCTGAGTTACAAAAATGGACAATAATGAAGTTGAATACATTCTGATATCTGAGCATAAGAAACATAACGTACAAGTTGGTAACAGGTAATTATTTACATAAAACAGTTTAAAAGACTGGGTGTGGCTGATCCTGCATGACCCCTTATCCTAGGAGTGGCTGAGAAAACGGGTCGCCATCATAGAAAACCCGCTTAGCGGGGACTTTACAAACTTATTGTTGATTCAAATGGCGCATTCGATATTTTTAACCTGAATTGAGATTGGCATGAGCACAATCTTTACTTCGTAATCCTCATCCAAAAGACACTCCAAGAAATTCTCCTTACATTTAGATATACCTATCTCCTAAAGGAAATCGCCCTAAATGAACTTTAAGATGACTGTTTTTCCATCTTGGCATGGTTTCACAACCAGTGCTCTGTCACTTGTCCTCTTCATGCCTATTATACTGTCTTTTAGGCATTTTGATAGAATTATTCCCACTCCATGTCTAACTTCCTTATTTGCTCCACTGTAAAGCAATTTATATCTGCATCCCAGCTCTCTAGCTTTATCTCCCCTCCATCTAGTCTCCTGCACACACAAAATGCTTATCCTTCTAATCATATCATTAATTTATATATTTCACCTTCATTATGGTGCTGAATAATCCTGATGGGTTCCAGTGATTGGTCTTCAAGACTTAAAGTTCATAATCAATCAGTCCATCTGATCTATCTCTTCCCTTTCTGGTCATCATCCCCACATTCAGAGTTCCAACCCTCAAAGCTACCACACTCTTCCTTCTCCTCACTCTTTTTCTCCTTCTTTGGGCTCGCTTCTTTAACTGGGGGCACCCACCACCCAGTAGCTCTTGCCCATTTATCACAGGGAGCGCTACCACCCAGTAGCCCTTGCCTATTTATCACAGGGGGCAGGCGAGGCCACTGTGCGTTGCCTATGGGGGGTGTCCTAGCACTATCCAATTTCTAGTAATCCATTGTCATATTTGGTTTTGGCTGGATTTTATGGCTGGATGCCCTTCCTGACGCCTACCCTCCCCATTTATCCAGGCATGGGAGTGGCACTGGGTTGGACTGGCTTGTCCCCCCAACCCCCCAAAGTGCCTGGGTTGCAAGTAGAACTTTATACCTGGTAGATATTGGCAGAAATAAATATTTCTATTTGAACACTGATTGGCTTACCTTAAGTCCATGACTGGTGTTTAGGTAGAATGCCAGGAGTAGAATGATTGACAGTCTTTGGGTCATTCCGGTGAAAAATGCCATAATTGCAGATGACATCTGGGGCCATCTGCAAACTAGGAATAACTGTTGTCTCTCAGTCAGAGTGCACATGCTTATATAGGTATTTTCTAGGGGAGCGAGAATGTTTCTTATTGATACCACTAAATTAAATATCGTATTATCGAGAAGAATAGATTAGAATTATTTCATTAAATTGCTAGCTTTGCCTCTTTGTTAGTTGCATTCCGATACTCCATTATAATCAGTTTTCCCCAAAGGCTTTGATTGGAACAGCTGTTCTATTCAATAACAGTAATGAATGGAAATTATATTTGTTCATGTGTACTGAATAAACATAGATCAAATAATATCAAAGGATGACCATTTGCACAAGGTATGTCGATAGCTGCGATTAGGTAGTAATTCAGGATGGTTCAAGCTCTTATCTTTAAGGTATCAAAAGGTTTTCTGTAGAAGGTTTTTAAAAAATGGCTTTTTAGAACGATGTTATTTACTTTTTTCTCAGTATAAAGTTATTTATTCAGCAGAAAAAGATAATATCTATTTATAGAATATATATAAAATAAAATTGTAAGTTCACTTAAACACCTCCATAAAGAAAAAAAAAAGGTGAATGGTTGAAATTCTGTGGGTGAACTTCCCTCTGTTCACAGTTTGGGGTTCAGATTAAAATATTTATAGGGGATTAACAATAGAGTTCTCTTACTGAAAGAAACACTTCCATCTTTCTCTGGACTGGAGAACAATATCATGTTTCCTTTAAGTGTTTGCATATGGTGTCCAGTTTCAATCACCTTCCCTCTCTTCTCCCTGCAAAAATTGCTAGTTCTGTCTTTATATATATATATATATATATATATATATATATATATATATATATATATATATATATATATATATATATATATATATATATATATATATATATATATATATATATATATATATATATATATATATATATATATATATATATATATATATATATGTATATATATATATATATATAATATATATATATATATATATATATATATATATATATATATATATATATACTGTATATATATAAAATATATATATATATATATATATTATATATATAATATATATATATATATATATATATATATATTCTAATGGTATAGCATTGTGGTATGTATGTTTTCTGCAAATGTAATGTGTTTTATATAATTCTGGTATATTTTCTTTTATATTTCTCATCTGTTGTGAAATATAACAAGGTGATTTTGTAGTTTGTATGTTTTTATGCAATGTTTATATATTTTCTCTTGTGTTTGACATGTATTGTCTGTAATAACTATGATAATAGTGTTTGTTGGGGATGCTAAGTGTCAGATCTTACAAGGATTGCTTTGACTTTGTGATTTTAGGACTAAAATACATTTTGCTGTTAGGATTATTTTTGTACAGCTGGCTCTTGTGGACTCAGGTGTCTAGCCAGGGTACTGGTGAAGTTTACACAGCTGTCAGGTGTTCAACCAGAGTAATTCCCCTCCATTTCGAAAGGAAGCACTTAACTTGTTAGCCAATAGGGAGATGAGGTGACACGCCTAAATAATATTTGTTGACCAGGGCGAGGGTATCTCTGGTTCGCCTCTGTGTTTGTACAAGTGTGCATCCAGGAAACCCTTGTCAATCAAGCAGATAAGAGGACAGGCCTATGTAGCTCTCTGAGCCAGAGAATATATTATCTTGTTTATTTTCCCTCTCCAGAGGGAGAAACTCTGTTTATTCCTGTTGGAGAAGAAGAAACTCTGTTTATTCCTGTTTTCTCCCAGAGTGACCCATATCCAAAAATGCCTAACTGGCAACCCAGGTTTAATATCATAGAAGATTTTTTATAAACTGGACAGCACAGACTGAGACTCTGTAGAGGTTGCTCTCTCTCTCTCTCTCTCTTCTCTCTCTCTCTCTCTCTCTCTCTCTCTCTCTCTCTCTCTCCATTCAGAAGAGAGTAAGATTTGTGGTCACTCTCCCAAACATAAGTTTTTGGAAACTGTTAATATTTAATGCTCCCTTGAAGGATCTGACATAAGAAAAGAGTGTTAGCAGTGTAACAGGCCTTAGAAAAAAGAGTATATTGCTGCAGCAAAGGAGTTGTGTAAAAGTGTTCAGAAACTTGTATAAGGTAAAGTGGTTTTTTACTTTTTCTTTACCATGGTAAAAAGGTAGATACTTTAAAGAGATTTTGCCTTAGTGAAATTATTGTTGATAAACCTTTTGTGCATTTTTTGTATGTTCTTGTTTTTACATTTTTTTGTGTGTGTTCTTGTGTTTACAATTTCATAGTTTTACAAGGGTTTGAAAGCACTAGGGCATTCAGACATCCAAATCCTTTCACAATAACCCATGAAGCAATCCACATATACAGGTCCAAGGGAATTTCCCATAGCTACTCCATCTATTTGATTATATAATTTATCATCAAAAGTAAAAATGCCATTGGTTATTGTGAAAGGATTTGGATGTCTGAATGCCCTAGTGCTTTCAAACCCTTGTATTACCATAGGGGTGCAGACAATACTTTCCTCGTGTTTAAGGAATTATCACATGTTGATTTGTTTTTTTAATATTTTAATTCTCGTCACCCTAACATATCTTTTACTTGTGAGACAGAACAGGATAATAAGTTGTCATTTTTAGAGGTACAGGTATACAGAAACAGTGGCAAATTTGAGACCTCTGTTTATAGGAAAAGTACATTTACTGGCTTGAGATTGAATTACCTCAGTTTTTCACCAAAGTTGTATAAGATGAATTCAATATGCACTTTGAAAATAGAGCCTACAATGTTTGTTGTGATTTTAATTTTTTCGTCAAGGTATGGTCTTCCTCCTGAATTATTTTTCTGAAAACTCATATCCCATTTTTGTATTTTACAAAGTTCTGAAAATTTTTTTAAATGAAAAGTTTTGTCCCAGACCGTTGTACAGTACTGTGAGTAAAGATGTAAAGTACATTAAATTGCCTTACCTTGGTCATAGTAGCTATATGGTCCGGAAAAAGTTACAGGAAATGCTGAAGCATTGTTTCCCTCAAATTAGTGCCCGGTTTGTTTTCAATAATCCTTTTACTGTAAGATCGCTTTTGAGGGAGAAGCCTACTCTGCCTGTGGACCTTAATTCCTGTGTCATTTACTTGTTCATTTGTTCACAGTGTGGTCTGCAATACATGGGATCCAGTTCCCGCTGGCTCAGGCACAGAATTTTGGAACACAGAGGTCTTTCTATTAGAAATAGGTTTCCTCTTTCCAAACCACCCTTTTCTGCCATTAGGGAACACAGTTTAGCACAGGACCATCCTTTCACTGACCTGGATTTTCAGGTACTGTGTTTTTGGTCAAATAGACTGGACCTTTTGATTTCAGAGTCGCTGGGTATTAAAAAGATGAAACCGGAATTGAACAACTGCCCGTCTGGTATTCAATTAGCTATCGTGTAATTTCATGGTAGGTATGCTCAACTGGGTCATTAAATAATTTACTTTGTGAGTGGTAGTTTGTTTACGTTTCACCTTATGTTCATATTTTGTGTTAGTTTTTAATTTTTCGTTATTTTGCGTTTCACCCTTTTAGTTTGTATTTACTGTTCATTTTATATATTTGGTTAGTATTTTTGCTGAAGATTTATTATAACAATTCATTTTATTGTAATGTCATTGATTCTCATCCTTGTCAGTTTTTCAGCCTGATGATGAGGTTTTTATACCTTGAAAGCTCGTATAATAAAGAATGTTCTTCCTGGTCTTGGCAATAATATTATTCATCATTAAGCTAAGATTTCCAAGTAGCTGCCCAATTACTGAGACAATATATATATATATATATATATATATATATATATATATATATATATATATATATATATATATATATATATATATATATATATATATATATATATATATATATATATATATATATGTATATATGTGTGTGTGTGTGTGTGTGTGTGTGTGTATGTATGTATGTATGTATATATATATATATATATATATATATATATATATATATATATATATATATATATATATATATATATATATATATATATATATAAAGTTCCGATTCCATGGTGAGTCAATTTGGATGAAAGCACTGACCCTTTTGGAGGCAGTTCCTTACATGAAGTTTAAGGTGAGTTGATATAACGCCTCTCTCTCTCTCTCTCTCTCTCTCTCTCTCTCTCTCTCTCTCTCTCTCTCTCTCTCTCTCCCGAAAGCAGAGATGATAAAAATTCATTGTTTTCCCCCACGCTTCGAGTACTCAATCACGATTACCTTTCGGCGTCAGATTTCTTCAGTTGGAGCTTTAGTGTGTGAAACAGAGGATGTGTGTTGTGTGTCAAAAGGGGAGAGGAACTGGTCAAGCTGCGTATGAGAGGGTAAAAACTTCGTGTGTGTGTGTGTGTATGTGTGTGTCTCTGTGTGTATGAATTTCATCACTCATGTCTTTCCCGTGCTTTACCTTGCACAGATCTCCACTCATCTCCAGCCTCCAATCTCATAGTCTTCATCTTAGTTGGTCAGGGCCATTCAACTCTGCTGGTGCCCACAGGAGTCTAGGGTCATCACTGTCAACTTGCATCAACTTCGTTCATGGGTAATTTCCTTTAGCTTTACATACTATTCTAGCAGGGATTGGGCAAAGTCATCTCCATCTCTCTTTCATCAATATCCCATAAAAGGCCTATATATGGAATTTCCGTAATTTTGCTTATTGTTTCATTTCTCGCTCTATTCTGCCGTCTGACTATCATTATTTTTTTAGTGCTTAACTCTGAAATCAACATTTATTTCTTGGAGTTCCACTCTCCGCCAAAATCGTGTGGAATTTTTGTCTATTTCATTTCCAGATCTTATTCAGATCTTATTGTTTGATTTTCCTGTTCAAGTCTTTCACTAAATTGCAACCCAAGAGACGCTGTGCTGGATATCATCGATCCCTTTTCTAACCTTATATTTAATTTCTTGTGTGCATACTCTGTCCTCATTATGTTTTATTCTTAGACTGATGCTGACCCCACCTCTCCGGATATATATGATGCATTCTATTAAGCAAGGTTTGTAAATCTAGCACAGTTTTTCTGCGTCATCTGTAAAGTGTCTATCGCTTTTCCAGTCTAAAGATTCTCTTCTATATCCAACCACCTTTATCTCTACAAAATCCTCGAGAAAGGTAAGCAGCCAAGGGGACACAGTATTTACGTGCAGCACGATAGTATTTATGGCTAAAACATTAGACAAGACTTCATCACCGTCAACTTGCATCAACTTCGTTCATGGGTAATTTCCTTTAGCTTTACAAAGCTAATGAGAACACCATAGCCACGCAAGACCTTCCATTGTATTGTCCTCTGGATGCTGTTCTTATAATATATATATATATATATATATATATATATATATATATATATATATATATATATATATATATATATATATATATATATATATATATATATATATTTATTTATTTATTTCTTATTTCATGATCTTTCGTTTTTGTTTAACATCACAGGTTATGCACAGACACACATACACATAATATATATATATATATATATATATATATATATATATATATATATATATATATATATATATATATATATATATATATATATATATATATATATATATATATGTGTATGTGTGTCTGTGCATAAGTGTGATGTTAAACAAAAACGAAAGATCATGAAATAAGAAATAAAGAGAAACGGCATAAAAAATGATAAGCAAACAGAAAAAAATGTTTCTTTTAAGCTAATGCGGACAAAAAAACCAATGTTTGCTCTGCATTACAATCTTTATTACAGTATATTTTAAAGATTTTAAACAAAATTACATAAGATTCATGACCAAATACACAATTATATATGATGTCTTGCTGTGGACAGGTGTCAATAATCTAACAGATTAATTTTAATGACAGATACCTGGAAATTTAATAATTTTTTCATTAACAGATACCTCATAAAGATCATCTAATTAAACTATCTATCCACTTCTTGCCAAAGGCAATTTTTGCCCAAGTAATTTTTAACATGTTCTGAAGGCAAATTATGAGATTTGTAAAGTGTTAGGTGAACCTAGTGCCGGTTTTTACTGAAAATTAAGAATAATTTGCAATTATGAATTTTGTGTAATGTTTAAAATTGAAAACTGAAAATGATTTGCCTGGCGCTGAGTCGAAATTCATCCGAAGTTTTAACGAATCTCGCAGGAACATTTTATTCCTGATTCTTTCTTTATTTTTTTATTATGCTTGTTGAGACACCTCGCTTCAAGTTGCGTATTAGGAAAAAGATGTTTTATAATTCTGTTGCTTGTTGTCATTTACATTAATCCCATCTCTAATTATCAAGTTGATTCCAGGTGTAAAAATGTTGACTGTTGTTGATGCTCTTGAAATTTCTCTTGTCACTGAAGCGTCTAAGTTGTAGATGAGGAGTCGGTTGGGAGTGGCTTTGCTGTTGTAGGGCCTGTTGTAATAGCGGGTGGGATAATGATTAGCAGCTTATTCCTCTTCATGCATCGTAACAAGAAAATGTATCACTTTGTGAAACTAACTATAAAAGATGAACGACCATGATATATATTTAAAAACAAAGACGGTTCTTCCTTTTATTTCCTTACATATCCTATTTGCAAAGCTTTAAACTAAGAGGATATTTAAGGCAGTAAAATTAAAATTGCCTTAATTCTCAGAAATAATTATATACAGTGATGTTAGCTTAAAGAAAATTATTCTGTGAGTTACGCGAAAGGAACTGATTCTGTGTAATGATTTGATGCATACCATTCATAATAAATTTAAACAGTATAACAAACAATTCATTATATTTGCTGGCAAATTTAGACACGATGCAAATGCTTATTCTCTCAGTAAGTCAGAACAACACAGTATTACGTAAAAAAGGAACAACGTGTGTATAGCTTCCATAATGAAAGTAATGGAACCTCATAGAATTTACACATAGAATTAGTAACCTCTCAGCATGCACCAGTAGTGAAGATTAGATCGTATTAGAATAAATCATGTCGCTAAGCAAAGGTTGCCTGGTGAATCTGGTATCTGATTTACGTTACATTAAATCAGAGTAAAAATACCTAACTCATTTGATGTTTAAGGATTACTGGGTAAGATGAAATTTGATCTATGTCTATAAAGATGATCAAAATTAATAGAAATTAGGCCTTTTTTTTTTACCAAAAACACTCCGGAAAGATACAGAAAAGGCTTTATGTATTGATGAATAATTTTGTCTTAGTATGTTGAACCCAGAATACTCAGTAAGATTGAATATAACCCAAGAACTGTTGCTTGTAGGCAAGCTCTCCAGTCATTGATTGCATGTTTAATATTACTTGCATAGAGTTCAAAATAAAAGAATCAGTCCGTAAAGGGGTGGCAATTTTGTTTCAGTATTATTACATTTATATGTACACTATCAATTTGCTTCAGGATGTATTCTTTGTCCCCACTTTTTTATTGCTTTAATATTTTATGTGGCTATTTTTATCAATAATATCTACCATGCTTCCACCGTATGAAAATGTTTACTGTCGTTAGGACTGGCCAATGCTTAGACAGATAACTGCAGCAGAGAAACAGGCACTGATTTCCTATATTGCCATGGACCAATAATGTGAACAATGCTCACGTTTTTTGCTTGTCAAATTACTTCATCCCATTGCAACTATTTGCAATAGTATCCTAAATACACACATATGTAAGGATTTAGCAGAGCTACTCATCAGTATTTTATGTGTCCTTTGCAGTCAATGTTAGGTGCAGATATGGCTGAGAACGTCTTCAGAATACACTACAGTGTGCCTTCCATATTTTTACTTTGAGCTAGCCATAGTTTTGCTCTAATAATGGACATGCAAATCGCTGCCCACCAAGCAGGCCTCAATTGCACATAAGCTCGCAAACACTGGAATAGCACATTGCATTCCCGGGAGAATGATCTTCTCTTCCATAGTCTTTGCAGAAGTCCTGCTACCCTCTGTATTACCATGCAATAGCAATTGCAATATCTAACCTTTTCTTTCATTTCCTACCAACTAACCACTTAACCCAACCCTTTAATGTTTATTTCCCGTATGTTCAAAACAATTCTGCGCCTTTTTGTCCATTAGTCTGTCATATTTTCCCTGCACGGTAGTTTCACTTCTTTGCCTTCAAAACAACTTCATTATGCTGCAGGTTACATATTGAACTCTACTTATGAAAAGAGATAATTTTGTTTGAAAAAAGTTCTTTCCTAGTCTACGAAATTGTTTAATTGTTTTCTCTTACTCGGAATCACACTACTTGATATTTTTCTTAAGAAACTGAGTACCTACACAAATCAAACTCCTTTTAGGGCTCACTTTCTGATTACTCACTCCATTTTTGTATGCTTCTGCCATTTCGAACTTATCAACTCTTATCAATCATCTTTGCAATAAACTCAGCTACCACAACCTATTTCCCCTTTTCCAAAACTAACCAGAAAAAAAAAATCCATACGATACTACACAAACTCTGCCTTTAAATCACGTCTCTTAACCCTTTTAAACACAAATTTAATCTATCAAAACCCTTTTATCGTATTGACTGCTTTTCCACGTGCGCACAACAGACTACATGGCAAGAGTACATTCCAACTTAATTATCATCATAAAGAAACCAATAATCCTTTTTTAAAACCAAATTATCTTGTAAAAAATCCGATCTCATTAAGAGAATTATATAAATGCGCCAGTGGTAAATAACACTAAGCAGTGCCTTTCATTGTATATGTATTTAGATTCTTTAATTCAACCAATAGATCAGCATGTGGAAATTGGATGTCAATAATAGTCTCACGCCTGAATCAGAAATTCAGTACCAAATTGATGTATTAATTATTCAGTTTGATGCTGGGAGTAACCATAAAAAGTTGATTTCTTTCTGAATTAAGATCTTTTCTCTGAAGGAAGCAGCACTTACCTTTAGTTGTAGTCTTTTCAGGTGTTGTCGTTTCCATTGCTGTGTAAGTAATTAAGAAAAGAGTAAGATGAAACTTTCAGGCCAGATTAAGTCATCATACTTTTACAGAAAAAACACTAACACCTCACATTGTATTAGGCTACCCTGAAACTCCATAAAAATAAGTCATAACCATCTGTGGCTCCACATTTTACAAGACATGTGAATTTGAACAGGTATTATTTGTTATTTAGATAAATCAATATATAATGCAAATTTCAATTGTTTATTCTTTCTTGGACAATAACTCAAATTCATGGCCAGCAGTTCCTACTCACATTTCCCCAGAACCCTATTCTGGGAAGCTATCAAGTATATAGAGTTCCTTAATGTTAGCATGAATTTCTTTTTTATGGAAACGATTTTCGTATACTTGAACCTGCTGTGCACTACTTACAGGGAACACAACAATGGCAACCAAACTTGCAGCCATTTGCCTGGAATGTTCCAGTACAGTCCGTCTGCTTCTCAACGCATGTTCCCCCGTTGGCTTTGCATGCAGCTTTAGGCTGGCACTTTTTCCCGCAGCAGAGGCAGGAAGCGCCTCCCTTACACCCATTTGGGACCTTTCTCTGACTCTTCTTGCATTTGGTGGCGCATTTGCCTTTAGCCTTGTTGCATTTGGTAGTAGCTGTGCAACCTGAAATGTTTTTTCATGATGTAAGTTTTGAATGTTGCTCTTTGGAAAGCTTATGTGGGGTGTCTAAGGGTGCTCCCACACTGCAGTAACACATAAGTCGACAACTTATCGCACAAAGGTCACAAACAGGTTGAATACAAGTCAACGACTAATTGGTAGTTCTGACTAGTGTTTTACCCAGTTGTCCAGCATTTCCCATAGGTTCGTCCTCCATTTAAGGTCGTTGACTTGTTTTCAACGTGTTTGCGACATGGATGCAATAAGTTCTGAAATGCGTTTATGACTTGTTTTACTGTAGTATGAACGCTCTCTAAGAATATGGTTACCAAACCAAAGTAGTTAATACCACAGTGTCTCCTTTGTAAGTCGTAACCTGGTTGGTCTCTCTATACACTGGGTTTCAACAGCCTTCGTTCTTTCGAAGACTTTGCAGTGATCACAGTCAGCATTTGCATTAAAACCATCAGCTTAAATGAATCTACTTAGTTTGGAAAAAATTATGAATGAATGAAATGTTAGACTTTAAGTAAATAGGATCAAAATGTACATATGTATTACTTATGCAGCAGCCACACTTTCGGGATCCTGTACATCCGGACCCCTTTTTATAGATACCGCTGCAGTCTTTTTTTTTCGCAACACAGGCTCCACTACACTGCGACGTCTGAGTACAGCCTGGAAATGATAATATAAAATGATTGCAGAAAAAAAAAACAACTGTAGACCAGAAGCTAAACCGACAGGTATTTGGGTAACATAAGGTTAGCTACTTGTTTCTTTGGAATCTTTAGACTCACACCCGCAATGTTATAATGGAAAATAGGACAAAAAAGTCTACCAAGCCTTTGAAATTGAAGGATTTTGTAGGACGCGAAACAAAATGTCGGGAACATTACCTAAGCTACAACTACATTTCTTTGCTCCTAAATATCTAAATCTTTTTTTGAGCTGCCACCTAGTTTGCACTGTGTGGCTTCCCTATTGATCCTTTACAGTCCTGAGGCTAACTGAATTCTGTGTACAAATGAGTGTACAAATTAAAGTGGCTACTAAGATATGCAAAGTACGCACAATGAAATTTGAATCCCTTTTAAACCTTTATTTCCGGTCCTAAACGTGGCACTGAGGGGCATGGAAGCTTTGACCTAGTAAAAGATTTCTTCTGATAAATAAAGACGAGGGAAAGATTTTCCTTACTTGCGGTTTGAACTGTGATGCAACACTTGCACTGACTCCCTTTGCATTTGCCCTTCTGTTTCTCGCCAGTGAGGCAGGCCGTCCTGCAAGTGCCGCTACTCGACTTGCATTTCTTGGTCATCTTGCAGCTCTGTTTGACAGACACCTTCTTCAAGTCTTTGTTTTTCTTTGCAGATGCTGCTGTCGCCTCGTTGTTTGTGTTTGCACCTTTTCCACTGCCGTTCCTTCCTTTGCCTGGGTTCGTATTTTCTCTTTTGTCACTCTGACTGACTCTACCGGCGCCCCCTCGTTTTCTCCCATTCTGAGACGCGGGACTTCTGACGCCATTTCTTTGGCTTTTGACTTTCACTGCTTTTCTTTCAGATTTCTTTTCCGCATCACCCTTTCGACTGTCTAGGGAGTTTCCTTGCTTGTTGTTCCTGTTTCCTCCCTGTTTTTTTCCTCTGACGTTCTGTCTAGGCGTCTTGCCTTCACCTCTTTCGCCATTTTTGTCGTTATCCGTCTTTCCTTCCTCTACACCACCAGAATTATTTTCGCCTTTATTTTTTACTACAGCATTCCCGTTTCCAGACCGTTTCGCCATCTTGCTCAGGTGTTCCCTCTCCTCGCCTTCTCTTCTAACCCTCTTCTCCACGATTTCATCTCTCTCTTCTTCAAGGTCAAGGTCAGTTTCTTCCCTGAGGGAACGCTTAGCAAATAACTTCTCAGCTGCCTTTCTTTCCTCTTCCTGGAAAGACTTTCCTGTCATAATGCGAAAGCAAAAATACCATTATCATTGCTCTGTCTAATACCATTACGAGGACAAATGTCAAAATTAATACAACATCTGTATTCTTATCTATTAATATTTCATACATTCATCTTCGCAATTTTTTTTTCTAATGTTGATAAGAAAGAAAATGCCACTGAGGAAATATTACCAATATTCAAATCTAAGTATGATTACTGCTTTTACTCAGTTTTTTTTCGATAATGGCAGATCATAAATACTCTATTGCATTTCATGTCAGAACATTTATAACCAGTCTGCCTTTTTTAGCAGAATCAGCGATAGTATGGAAACGAGATGTTGTATTGTAATTATACATACAAATCTTTTTCTTTTCTTCCAAAACACACACTTTTGGAGGATGTTTAGACGATAATAGTTTTCTTTTATCAGGGGAAACGATCACAATTGTAACAATAAGTGTAATGCTCAATATTCACATGGAGCGAACCTTAGGGATCATTTTTTTGTAAAATAAGATCCCACATAGAAAAATGTTTACAGCATAGAGAGAGAAAATAGAAAAAGAAAATGAATTTGCATTGAGAAACAAATAAATCTCCAGATTTGGCACCACATGAGAAAACCAAGTTAGTGGTGACGGGCCCTTTAAGACAGTATCGCAACCTCTCATAGTCTTACGATCATCGTCATTAAATACTTTACTGTCAAAGCTAGAATGTCTACGGGATTCCTTGAATGGCTTGCTCTGTACTTACGCACAGAACACACGCTAGAGTTATTAAAAAAGATAAAATGGATCACTTGTACTAGAAATTATGGCAGTTTTATCTTTAGATGTCTATTGCCATGGCAAAAAGGTAGATGATGATAAATAATCAGCAAGGCATTGCCGTCTACCATAAGCAATAAAGATAAGCTCCTGTTGCAGGTGAGAAAGGCTGAGAAATTCATCACTGTTATGGTCTTGACAAGCCACAAAAACACAATATCTCTAGAGATGTATAGGAAGCCTTACTTTGAAGCGAACCAGCTAAACCGTAAGTCATCTCATACTTGTAACATAATTAGAGCAAGATGATTCTGTTTTTTTGTGGTGAAGCCACTTCCAAATGAACCCAGTCATTAGATTTCGTTAAAAAAACATGATTCCTCCTTTACCTCCGGACAGCTTGCAGCAGAGAGTCTCATCCGGGCAATTGAAATCTTCTTCTAGCGAGAGACAGTTGTACTTGGCGGCTTTTTCTGCAGTGAAGCAAATGCCTGGGGAGTTCCCGTTTCCACAGTAGCGGAAGGTTTCGTCCTCCTCTGGCGTCTGACGTCTTTGCTGTCCCGGGAGGTGGGGAAGTGAAGCTTAGTTACGCATGCGGATGTCGTTTATGTCAATTACTTTAAATATTTAATATTTTCATTGCATTCATCCTTCGTCTCTCTCTCTCTCTCTCTTGCTTATACAGCTAAATTTATATATGTATATATATATATATATATATATATATATATATATATATATATATATATATATATATATATATATATATTATTAAATATATAAGATATTGTTTTCACAACCGACGACAGTGTCATGGCAAGGTAAAACTCAATATTCACCTTTTTATAATTTCATATATATCTAGAATATTGATTATGTAACTTTGTTTGGAACCCTAACATTCTTACTTTTCATTATTCGACTCCTAGATGATATTAATCTAACTTTGTTAGAAATTTCAAGCATGTATATATACACACATAGCCTACATACATACACGATATACATACATACATATATATATATATATATATATATATATATATATATATATATATATATATATATATATATGTGTGTGTGTGTGTGTGTGTGTGTGTGTGTTTTCATGATGCTGCCTTATAACAGTATATTCTCCTATAACTTTGATATATTTACTCGTCTATTTCTCATGTATTATGTATAATGATAATGATTGTTGAAATATCATATGTAACATCAGATCCAAAGAGAATTAATGCTTTAGTTAACTTAACAGCATAATTTAGAATTAATAATATCATTCTTGATAAAAGCTTAGTAGCAGGAGAGAGATATTCGAGTTTTAGACCAGATGTAGCATCTGTCATCAGTTCAGATAAGAGAGCATGCTTTGTTTCGACAGGTCGGGAATAACAATTGCCATCTGTTTGATCATGTTTAAGATTTCATGGCTCTGGTCACATATGCAATTTTGAGAGATGAACAAGTATTATCCCGATTGCGTTCAATTACATCATCTTCCTTCTAGAAGAATTTTTGTATCTTGTACCCAAAATGCCTTAATGACATCATATGTTGAATTTCATACTGGAATCCTCAGATTAATTCTTATTCATTCTGATTAGAGAGACTTTTAGTGGTGGCTCTCTCTCTCTCTCTCTCTCTCTCTCTCTCTCTCTCTCTCTCTCTCTCTCTCATTCTTGTTTCAGAGACCAATCAGTTTGGTTCTCTCTCTCTTCTCTCTCTCTCTCTCTCTCTCTCTCTCTCTCTGTATCTCATTTTTAATGTAATATATTTATGGTCACTGGTATTAAATATAGCATTTGAGATCTGAATAAAGGGAAAGTATATACATTTGGAAGGTGCCATATAAAAAGTGTGCTTTGTAAAATTAAAGCAGCAGCTGCAAAGGGATTTTACAAAGGTTTTCACAAGCTTGTGTAAGGTAAAGTGAATTTTACTTATCATTACCATGGTATAATAAGGTGTGTTGGGAAAATTTATGTCTAAGTGAAATTATTATTGATAAATCTTTTGTGTATTTTTGTGTGTTCTTGTGTTTGCAATCTCTTGATTTTTGTTGATGATTTAACATTTATTTACTTAACATTTTAAATATTTCTTGCTAATTTAACACTGCATACTTAATTTAATCTTTGAAATATTTCTTGATGATTTAACATTGCATACTCAATTTAATTCTCATTTACTAAGATTTTCTTTTCAAATCTTGAGTAATTCTTGATAGCTTAAATTTTGCTTGATTAATTTAATTTCTTGATAAATTAAAGTTTTGGGATTTAATTTTGTTTAATAATTTAATTCAAGAATTAATTAAATTTTGTGTTGCTTTCAGGTAATAGCAAATTTCTCAGATTGTGAATTCTGGTTATAAATTTTGAATTTAACAATTAATTTTTGTATTTAATGTTTTTTTTTAAAAACAGTGTTTCATTTGTTGACCACCAGTGAATATGATTTATTGTGTGCATAAGGCAAAGTGATAAACATGTTTTGTTCCTGTAGTTTTGCTGAAGTGAATTAAGACCAGGGAAACAGTTGAATGTTTTTTGTTGGAATGATGCCCTTTTATTCTAGTATATTTCTTGTTTAACTTATGATACCTCACAATTCTTTTGATAAACTTCGTTTGATTTTCACATGATTAATGAGTTTTTTAAGGGATCACTGTTACCTTTAGAATACCCAGTTGTAATTCTTTTGTTATGAGAGTTCAGGTATTTGGCTGAGGTGAGGTATATTTTTGAAATCTGTGATTAGTTGTGTAATAACCAGGTACTTGGTATGCATTGTGACACTATATATATATATATATATATATATATATATATATATATATATATATATATATATATATATATATATATATATATATATAAATTAACTGAATGTTTGCATATTTGTTTGTCCTCTGTAGAAATCCAAACCACTTGACAGACCTAGACAAAATTTTGCACACAGCCTCTATGTCACCCCAGAAAGGTTTGTAACTCAAATCAAACCCCTACCCCGCGACAGACATATGAACACAGACAAAACAAATGAAATTTTCGTTTCTGTGTCACCTTTTCCTTCAGTTTGCTGGGTTTATTCCCATTTTTCACTTGACGCTCTACCTTTTTTTCCGGGTGCTGTCAGACATATAATTTCAATAAACTCCTCTTGTGTAAACCCTCTAATCAGTTTAGTTCATCCAAAATATTAAACAAATGTGTTTGACTGTATTAGAATTACTTTCATTCATTCATAAAGCAATTTAATTCAAAATATAACTTCTACCACCACACCAGGCAGACCTTACAATTGCATACAAACACAGACAAAACAAATGAAATTTTCATTTTTAGTCCACCTTTTGTTCAGTAACATTTTTGGAGCCATGATTACCTAGGATGGAAAGCTCCAAGCTTTCTGGTGACGTCATTAAACTTCACCCACTGCAAACCCTCAAACCATGGTAGACCAACAAATGCGAATTTCCTCATTAATTAGTTAGTTTCTTCTTCGTTTTTACCTTAGGAATTTGCTATAGCTACTGCTTTGCGATGTTACGGTGACGTATTTCACTATATTGACGTATTTCATTATGAAGCCAGTTTAAATGAGGTATGGAATAATTGAAGTGTCGCCTTGGACAGTCCCAGCGGTTAACGTTTGGAATCAATTATCGTGTGAATTGACAAACACTTCACTGCATACAGAAGATAAGGTTCTTTTCACGTTACTTAGTACTGATTACCTGGAAGATGATTACTGAAAATTCTAGATTAAAGCTTTACAGGAACATAGATCATTACTTCTCAAAATCTTTTCTGAAAGGCACTTGGAGGATAAATGTACTGTATTATGTGCAAATAGGGATTAAATTGATAAATGGTAATTGCTGCACTTTGAGTAACTCGAAGTGTCACAGCTTATACAACACATCAATTCATACCTTTTGCTGATGTAATCATACACAGTAAGGAATATATTCCCATCATTTAGAAAAATAAAATTATTCTTCTTGGTTATATATTAGAATAATATATATTCATTTCTATCTTTTATCAAAGCGTATTTATTCAAAACAATAAATAACTGATTGCCTAACATTCCTCCAAGGAGGGAAAGATTTTGTTTGAAATGTGATTACGTTATTGTACGAATTAACCAAGTTTAAAGATGCCGTATGTGTAACTTTATACACAACCCTATGTTAAGGAATTTGATGTCATTGTAAAAATAATGAGTTGTAATTTATTATGTTATGTTAAAAACGTCCCTAAAACCAATATGAAAAATATGCATCTAGAGTTGAAGATAGCCTTATAGGAAAGTGCTTTGCCACTTTTTTTCTCAATATGATGAGGGGGTAGAAGGCTAACTTGCAGCAATTCACTTAATAATAGGAAAGCAGTAAAAAGGCATACCAGTGGATAGACTAAATATTTCTTATTAAAAAAAAAGACGTCTATTCTCATACAATACTTGTGAATGAGTTTAAATTAGAACTGAGGGATTGGTTCAGTTTTTTATGAATTGGACAGCGAAGTTTACTTGCATTAGAGTAACACATCATAAAAAGACATTATTGCCATAGACCTATACCAAATTGTCTGTATCACATCCAAATATTCTTGAAGGGTCTAACAGTGAAGTGAATAACACCTATACATAATTTAACACCTATACATAATTTATTCATATTCTGATCAGAGCATCTGGGATACTAACGGCAGTTTTGATGAACTGACAGAAGAAATGACAGGTAAACCTGATTGTGAATACACGGCCTTACGTTGTTGACTTTACGTTGCTGAATTCTATAATATAGAATGAGTGTGTTGGGAGAGAGTGAGAAAGAGAGTGAGAGGGTAAGAAAGAGAGAAAGGGGTGTTAGAAGAATGTCATTTAGAGTCTTTCTGAGGACTGCTGGGTTGGTCAGCCAATATATGTGTATATATATATATATATATATATATATATATATATATATATATATATATATATATATATATGTGTGTGTGTGTGTGTGTGTGTGTGTGTGTATATATATATATATATATATATATATATATATATATATATATATATATATATATATATATATATAAATATATATATATATATATATATATATATATATATATATATATATATATATATATATATGTGTGTGTGTGTGTGTGTGTGTGTGTGTGTGTGTATGTATATATATATATATATATATATATATATATATATATATATATATATATATATATATATATATATATATATATATATATATATATATATATATATATATATATATATATATATATATATATATATATATATATATATATATATATATATATATATATATACAGTGTATATATATATATATATATATATATATATATATATATATATATATATATATATATATATATATATATATATCCATGCCATTTCTAACAAGGTTATATCTATATCATCTGGGAGTCGAATAATGAAAATTAAGAATGTTTAGGGGTTCCAACCAAAACTACCTAATCAGTACTCTAGATATATATGAAATTATAGAAGAGTGAATATTGAGTTTTACGTTGCCATGACACTGTCGTCGGTTGTGAAAAAAAAATATCTTAAATATTTCTAATTCATAAATGCTAGGAGTTTATAAATGCTAGAAATCATGTTTAATCTAATCGTATCACAAATATCCTGTGGAGTGATCATCAGAGTGGAATCTTCGTTTAAAGTTGGTTAATTTTATAAGTTACACTTATTAAAGCTCTGACCGATAATGTTTTTGGAAAGTACGATAGCAAACAATAGCACGCATGTAGCTTTGTATCTGGTAGATATTGGCAGCAATAAATACTTGTTATTTCAGTTTGGACATTGATTGATTTACCTTAAGTCCATGACTGGTGTTCACGTAAAATGCCAGAAGTAGAATGATGGTCAGTCTCCGGGTTATTCCGCTAAAATGTGCCATTTTTTTTGGAGATGACACCTGGGCCCACCTATGAACTAAGAGCGACTGTGTCTCTCCTTCCGAGTGCCCAGGTTTATATAGGGGGGAAACTACTTCTCTTTAATACTGCTACACTAAATATCCAATTATCGAGAAGAATAGGCTAAATTATTTCATTTATATGTCAGCTTTTATCTCTTTTGTTAGATGCGTTCCGGTACTCAGTTATAACCAGTTTTACCCCAAAGGCTTTAGATTGCGGAACGGCTGTTCTTTTCGGCAGCAGGAATAAATGGAAATTATATTTGCCCATGTACTGAGTAAAGCAAAATCATATGGTATTGTAATTTCCGTGATCTCTAAAATGAGGAAGCAAACACTGAGCGCTGGCATTTGTTTCCAGATCTTATAATTGGCGTCGTTCTATGTATGATTTATGCAAGTACCCTTGACCGGTTCCGTTACTTTGATGGAGATCTGTGGTATTTTACAAAACTAATTAGGGATTCATGAATCTTCCTTCTTTACAGATAAGAAATACGCAGAAAACAAAAAGAAATCTTTATGGAAGAAAAATTAATATAAAGTATACCAAATGTATTAGCAACGTATCACAATAAGCCACAGGTGTGCCATGGTATGAGACTACTTACCTGGCCCTTAACAAAATGAATAAGTTTTCCCAGCTGTGAGTCCATTGAGGTAAAGGAAAGCAACGGAATGCCACTGCCTTTCTGAGAGCATTCGCAAATGAGTAATTAAGACAACAGTGATCACAGACCAATACAATGACTGCGATATACTGTAATGGAACTTCAAGTTACTGAACTGAAATTATAATCAAATTTTAAGGTATTGGAATGAAGTTTCATGATCTGGAATGAAATTTCAAGATACTGGAATGAAAGTTGAAGAACTGAAATGAAAGTTTAAGATATTGTAGTGAAATTTCAAGATACTGTAATGAAAGTTTAAAATACTGGAATGAAATTTCAACATAGTGAAATGGAAGTTTTAGATATTGTAATGGGATTTCAAGATACTGTAACGAAATTCCAAGGCACTGGAAAGAAATTTCAAGATACTGTAAATGAAATTACAAGACACTGTAATGAAATTGCAAGATACTATAATGAAATTTCAAGGCACTGGAATGAAATTTCAAGATACTGTGATGAAATTTCAAGATTCTGTAATGAAAGTTTAAGATGCTGGAATGAAATTTCAAGATACTGAAATGAGAGTTTAAGGCACTGTAATGAAATTTCAAGATACTGGAATTAAATTTCAAGATGCTCTAATGAAATTTCAAGATTCTGGAGTGAAAGTTTAAGATGCTGGAATGAAATTTCAAGGCACTGGAATGGAATTTCTAGATACTGTAATGAAATCTCAAGGTACTGTGATGAAACTTTAAATTACCGGAATGAAATTTCAAGATACTGAAATAAGAGTTTAGGTCAGTGTAGTGAAATTTACAAGATATACTGTAAAGAAATTTCATGACACCCTAATGAAATTTCATGATACCCTAATGAAATTTCAAGATAAGATTCTGGAGTTAAATTTCACCATACTGAAATGAAAGTCTAATACACAGGAATGAAATTTCAAGATACTGTAATGAGATTTCAAAATACTTGCCTGAAATCTCAAGATACTGGAATTAAATTTCAGGATACTGGAATTAAATTCAAGATACTGCTCTGAAATTTCAAGATACTGAAATGCAAATTTAAGATACGGTTCTGAAATTTCAAGATACTGGATTGAAAATTCAAGGTACTGATGTGATAATTTCAAGATACTGGAATGAAATTTCAAGACACTGAAGTGAAAGTTTAAGATACTGAAATGAAATTTCAAGATACTTGAATGGAATTACACATTCCATTGTCGTATGACCTATTTCTTACCAAGTAGATATGAGAGGGGGAATATCTTCTACTAAATTTACTACTATTATCTTTATTACTTGTTTGAATGATAAGCTGCTAGGGTGGTTGCAGGGTGGAGGTTTGGATATTCACTGCTATATTCGTTGCTTAACTACTGAATCAAAGGTAATCCACCTTTGCAGAAAACTTTATTATTATTATTATTATTATTATTATTATTATTATTATTATTATTATTATTATTATTATTATTATTATTATTCTGATGATGATGATGATGATGATGATGATGACGATGATGCTGTTAAATCCTCAGAGTTGATTTATTTATTAATCTTATGAAATTCAGGCTGTACAGCCAAGCACTGGGTCACTTTTGACCATTCCATACTCAAGACAGTGAAAAGAGGGTTGAAGTGGTTAGACCACAAAATAAAGAAATCCAGAAAATAAAGTACAGTAGATGAAGTACCATAATCTGAAGGTAGAGCTGGGAGAAAACCCAGAGTTGAACTAAGAAGTAATGGTTAAAGAGGTTGGACAGCAAGACTGAAGAAAGAAAGGAGAAATGGAGGCAGAGTGAAAGGCTTAAAAGTAGATGCAGCCGGGCCGCAAGGAAGCTGCAAACACATTTTAGTAATGCCTACGGTGCACAACATGAGGTGTACCGACGAAACTACTCCACTCTGAGGAATAGGGCATCTCTGGGATTCTTTCAGCCCTCTGCTTGTCTCCAGCTTGAGATAAATCCGAATTATATTGCCAGCTAGACCAATGATACTTGAAACAGTTGCTACATGGAAATGGACTCCTCGGAAAATCATAATATTCTTTTTACCAAATGGCACGAAAACTGTAGCTAAATTCTTATGTCCCTGGTAAACTAATAGATCATAAGAATGCAGTAATAAGTATTATTTAGGTTTACGTTAGACACTCAACCCACGAAAGAACTGAATCAGACTATGGCAAATTTTACTTATTCCTTCCCGCTGAAAGCTATCAAAATATAGATTCATTAAAAGGCTTTTGTAAAAATGTTAGTTCCTTGTGAGAGAAGAATAGCACGAGCGTGTATTGTATGCTCTATAAGCTGAACTTTTTCATGGAGTTAGTTTTGAATAAAGTAGGGCTGTGACTCTAAATATACTTAGTTCTTAGTCCGGAAAACGTTGATTTTCGGAAAAAAGAAATACATTTTCAGACTCGTTGACCAAGATATGAAGGAAAGGAATTTTGTATCCTTTTGTTCAATTTTATGCTATTATGCTTAGTGTTCACATCGTTGAGAAATTGTTGGAAATGAGAAGGGTCCATAAACATGGAAAACGTGTCGTCAACAAGCCTTCGCTAAAAGTTGGGCTTAAAATTTAAAGGAGAAACTTCAAGCCATTTTCTTCCATGATGTCCTAAGATCGGGTTTGCAAAGGTGCTTGGGACAGGGCTGCCAGTGCTAACTTAGTCTGCTGAAGAAAGAGTCTTCAAGGAGTCTTCAGTGAGGATTTTGGCGCCAATACGAAGGCTGTATTCGTGAGGGAATATGTGAGTTACGTCATTTATGAAAAGACACCAAAAATTTCGATAGTTTTTATGATGGCATGTTATAGGCCGCTGACACTCTTCGTAAAGGAACTTAGGTTTATATATTTTGGTCAGTCCTTATATACCAGGGGAGTGGCTGGTAGCATAGCATTCGGAATATTCATGCTCTGAAAAGATCCCATCTTTTTAATGACAGTAAGAAATATGTTTATTATGTCTTTATTCAGTGAGCAGAAAGAGATTTTGATAAACAAACTGCTAGGTCTAAATAATTACACTCCAACAGAATATTTACTGATGGCTACCATATATGACATACCAGAACACACAGTAGACATCTAACTGGTGCTTTCTATTACTGAGCCCGTTAAAAACTTGAATAATTAGACACTGAATGAAGAACATAAACAGATCTATAAATCTTGCATATCCTGCAAGTACATGAGATCGTAATCACACCAGTATGAATTCAGAGCCTCAGTTTTAGTGGAATACCAGAGATTAATGTGTGTATGTTTACAAGTGAGAATTCCCTGAGCTTTGACGAGACTACTGTCTGTAGTTCCGTTGATTTGCTAAAGTTTGCTGAGAGTACCGACTGAGTAGGAAGCAGCTGAATCAACAATACTCACTATGCTTCTTCTCTGGCCTAGAGTTCATGGAGCTTGCTATAAACCAGTTCTAACTCTGCTGCCTGCACTGGCTATAGTCATGTTGGGACCTTACACTTCGATTCTTTGACCATTGGCTCTAAATATGGTATTCATTTAAAAAAAAAAATTATAAACTAGAATGTCATAACCCCCTCAGCACCAGGTTTAGAAATGTAGGGACGAAATGTTACATTGGTGTGAGGCCAATTCTGCACAGCTTTTATGGTCAGCTACCATAACACTTCTAAACCAGAGTTTCATGACTGCCTGTTACCTAAAACTTAGAGCACTTGGCTTTGTGCCTAAATCACATAATCCATTCCATTCCTAAAACTTAGTATTCAAAAGAAAGAAAACCAAACAACCCAACACGGTAAGAGACTGTGAGTGTATCTGAATTACATCAAAGTAAAAGTTACAGACACTCAATCAATTTGATCCTTTTAGCATGCATAATCACTGCAGATTAAATTACAACCCGAAACATCATCCAAGTATAAACACTCAATAAACAGTATGTTATTATCATTGAAGAAATTAGTAGACTTTATTTTTTTTTTTTTTAGACTATCATACATTAGTCAAAGGTTTGATTCCTTGTGGGATTTCGCCCTTGAAAAGTTTTCAGTTAATTCATCAAACAGTCACTTTCTAAGTGTATCATATTCCGCAGTTATACGTATGTGTGTCAGCTGTATACATGCTAGTCACGTATACAGTCCGTTTCTTATGAATTTCAGCATGCTAGATACTTATCTTTCTCAACCACACTTAATGAGTGGTCGTTACATGCAGTATGTGAAGAAACGAAGTAAAGCTATTGATTACTGTAGCATTATAGGTTATAAATCTTCACAGTTCAGCAATTCAAGGACATTCATTTCATAGTGGCTAAAAATATCTATTTGGAAATATGGACTATCGAAAGTAAAGTAATATCTGCGATAAATATCCAACTTTTTTGATATATATAGGATAACATCATAAGCTTTTAACTTTTTTGAGATATATATATATATATATATATATACACCTACACACATGCATATATATATATATACACATGCATGTGGGAGTGATGGTACATTTACTAAATACAGTAGCAATATTTTCCTGAAAATTACCCATAAAATATTTATTGTTGTAGAGTTAACATTTCAATATGGATCTGTAACTCCTAAAGTAGTATTTAGTTTAATGAAATATAACCTCATTCCCACCCGTGAATATATGCTCTAATCATAAGTTCTGCTAATTTCACAACAAATAAAATAGAATGGGCCTTGCATCATTGGTAATATTTAATTGTGTAACAGTAAGAATAATAATATAAAACTAACTGAAGTAGGCATTATACTCTAGACATTATTTATGATAAACTACTAGTCAGGTTTAACGTAGTTTTTTTCTTGATATTTTGCTCTTAAGGAAATTGCTTTCATTTTATATTAATAAAGTTTAAATTAAGTTACTAGTTTCCTTAAATTAAGTTTAGTTTTAAGGTTAAATTTAAGTTTTTTGTGAAGGGTTTGTTTTTAGCCTTCAGCTGTTTTTGGAAGTGCTGTTTCTCCTCCTCCCCGCCAGGTGTTTAAGTGATAGTGCTATTTTTGACGCTCTTTATATTTTTATTTTTGGGCGTGTGACGTGGACCCAAAGTGTCGTCAGAGGAGGGGTGTGTATCTTGGGAGTTCGGGTTAGTGGAGCGAGCCACAATATTGTTGCAGACTGCTTGGTTGGAGACGTTGTGACCGTATTCTTGAGTGTTAAAACTGGCACTCCTTCGGCTTCTGTTTGGATTTCTCCAAGGACCAACATAGCCTTTGTATATCAGAGGTGTCCTCTGATTAGTGGATCTTCACTATTTTGTTCCGCTTCCTGACATGGCTCAGGAGTCTCCTGGACCTACACATTTGTCTCCAGCAGCTGCACTGTGGGTTTCTGCAAACCCGTGAGGTGGCCAGTAGGGTGGATATCACCAGGTAATGTGCCGTTTATTGTTTGTCCTGGATATTTTGTGGACAATTGCTACAACACTAGTGCGTGTGTTCATGAGGATTACAGCAGGACACCTTTTGATTGGCCCCTCATCTTCGGAGTGAGAGCTTAGATACAGCTCCGTGTTTTCCTCGTGCGTCGTAACTGCTTTCTTCAGGGCGTGACAGCTCTGAAATGTTATTACAACTATTTCAGGTGTAATTTATATTATTTTGTATTGTTTTTTTTTAAGTGTTCATATCCGTTGCGTTTGTTTGTCTTTTGTAAGTTTGTTTGGAGGCATTGCTTTCCCAACTTATTATAACTATCTTTGTGTTTAGCTTTATAAAGTTAGGTAGGAGATTTAAGGTTTTATTTCTTGTTTTATGATCTTCTCCTTCCTTCTTCCTTTAGTATAATTTTAGGTAGAGGTTGATGATTAATAGCCGGCTTTTCTTTACAATATAAATTTTGATCACCTACGTAATAGTCTATGTTAGGGAATTAGTATTTAGCTTTAGGAGTATTACGTGAACAGTAGTCATTTATTAAGTGCTAAAAATTGTTTGTACTTTTGTTGGAAGTAATTTCCTTAAGGAAAATTTGTTGTGTTCAATTTCAGTTCTTTGTGTAATAAATATTGTTAAGTTTTTTTTCGTTTTTCATTGTTGCCTGGTTGATATTTCTGTCTGTGTCTGAAAACGTCTACTCCAGAGCCCATGTCTTTTCTGTATTGAGCCTGGAAGTTATGGTCTCAGCAAAAGAGCCGTAACATATGTGGCGACCTTGCCAGATTCTGGTAAAAGACACAGTCAGTATATTGACCGGTAATTTTGGCAGCGGGAGACTAATTTGGCAATATTTATTTCTGTAGTAAGATACCTGACCCCGTAGTAAATATGGATGATTTTGAGTTTTCACCTGCTGAATTTTTGGGATCGGCAGATTGCCTGAGGTATTTGTCGGTGTTAAACAAAGCCCATTTGGTTAGTTGTGCGAGGTACTTGAATATTACGTTCAGGAGTACAGATACTCGTAAACAAATTTTGAGTTTAGTTAGGCAAAAGGTAGATCAGGAGTTTGGTGAGGCTGCGAATTTGGTAAATGTAAATGAGAGTGAGAATGAAAGTGAATTTGAGAACACATCAGTTTCAGGTGAGGAAGTGAGCATTGCTGCAGGTTTGACTTTGTTCGAAGATCCTCCTCGTACAGGGATTTTGTACGAAGGACCTGTTAACCCTACTTATGATCGTTCTAATAATCCTTTTGTTTCTGATGAAGCTGTGGAAGAAAATGTACCTCTTGTGGCGGAGTCTAAAGAGGCTTTTGAGTTCAAACTGATAAGTAAGAGAATCGAATTAAGAAAAGTAGAGTTTGAAGAGGCTGAGAGGGGAAGGGAGCATGAATTAAAAATGGCTCAGATAAAGTTGGAAATGGCAAGGTTGACAGGAAGTGATAACTTGGTTAGCTCCCCTAATCCCATGTTTAGCGAGAGGTTTAACATGAGTGCGGCACTCAAATTGGTGCCGGTTTTTGACGAGGCAAATGTCCCAGAATTCTTTAGGGCATTCGAGAGGGTAGCGTCTCGTTTGTCTTGGCCCGCTGACATGTGGACCTTGCTTATCCAGTGTAGGTTGGTGGGCAAAGCTATAAAGGTATACAATGCTTTGGACGATTCGGTGGCTAGGGACTATCATAGGGTTAAGTCCATAGTTTTGAAAGCGTATGATTTGGTGCCCGAGGCCTACCGGCTTAAATTTAGAAATTCGGTTAAAACTCCAACTATATCTTTTGTGGAGTTTGCTCGAATGAAGAGGGAACAGTTTTACGAGTGGTTGAAGAGTAGGCAGGTAATTTCGGTAGGTGCTCTGAAAGAATTGATCCTCCTGGAAGAGTTTAAGAAAGCCTGCGGGGAGAGAATTGAGGGTGCATTTAGAAGAGGTTAAGGCTGACACTTTAGATCGTGCAGCCCAAATTGCAGACGAGTTTGTGCTAACCCATAAATCAGAGTCTAGGGATTTCCAAGCACGAAGTCATAATAATCCTGATCCCAGGTCACCTGATAACAGTAATAATAATCGACTTTCTTCCAGGAATTCTAATAATCCATCATTTAGGAATAATAATAGCAATTTATCTTTTAACAGGAACCAAAACAATGTTGGATTTTTCAATCAAAATAAGGGTTCAAGAAATTTGGTGTCTCAGGGTTCCAGGGTGATTAGTAATTCCCAAAATAATAATAATGGTAATAGGGGTAATTTTGTAAATTTTAATAACAGGAATTTCAATGATAATAGGAATTTACGTGATGTAACTTGTTACTGGTGCAATAAGGTTGGTCACGTTCAGGCTCAATGTAACGCTCGAAGGAAATACCTTCAGCAGAATAACAATTCGTATAGTCCTGTGTCTCTGGTTGCAGATGGCCCTGTAAAGTCTCCTGTTTTTGTTTCGGAACCGAATGATGCCTGTAAGAATAGGATTGGTAATAATAATAGTGGTAAGGACGGTGTTGTGAAACCCGATGATGGAAATTTGTGACTCAAGTATAATAAGTATATTTGGCCTGGTAAAATTGTAAATGATGATAAGGTTTGCTCGGTAAGATTTTTAAGAGATACTGGGTCCGCTCGTTCTCTTATTTTGAAGCAGTCGCTTAGGGATTTGATTAAACCTACTGGTAATTTTGTGATATTAAGTGGTTTCCCAAACACTGTATTATCAGCTCCATTGGTGAAGGCCAGGTTAGTTTTTCCTGGATACGACAGGGTAACTGAATTAGCGGTTGTGGATATACTTCCTGTACCAAATATTGATGGTATACTGGGTAATGATATGTTGGATGAAAAAGGTAATGAATTATTCCCAATTCTCTCGATACATGCCTACCCTGTAGCTGTGACTACCCGTGCTGCGGCAAGGGCTGGTGATTTAATTAGCAATGACACTGAAGGTGATTTAAGGTTATGTAATTTGGATGTAGAAGTAGAGAGACCCGGGTCCGTAGAAGATAGTTGTAATGTTAGTAGTAGTTGTGATATTCCATTTATGAAACCTGATTGGGATAGACATGTTTTTGTAAAAGCCCAGAAGGAAGAGTTCAACTTTGAATTGGGTGATGAGTCTGATCTAACAAGACCTAAGTTTGTTTTAATTAGGGGTTTATTATATAGGGTGAGTCGTCCTTCTGTGGATGATTTGGATCAAACCTCAAGACTTGAGCAAATTGTAGTACCTTCCAGATTTCATGAATTTATTTTAAATATGTCTCATTGTGATTCCTTTGCAGGTCATTTTGGAGTGGGGAAAACTTTTAAGAAATTGGCAGAGAATTATTGGTGGCCTGGTATGAAATCATCGGTAAAGAAATTTGTGAAAAGCTGTGAAATATGTCAAGTGATGGGTAAACCCAACCAACCGATTCCTAAAGCTCCTTTAAATCCAATACCAGCTATTGGGGAACCATTTTCGGAGCTGGTCATTGACGTGGTTGGGCCTTTGCCCAAAAAACAAAAACTGGGTTTATGTATATTTTAACTATTATGGATCGAGCTTCTAGGTTCCCAGAGGCCTTTCCATTGAGGAGTATAACGTCTAAAATTGTGTTTGATAAACTGGTTGAATATTTTTCTAGGTATGGTCTCCCTCGTGTTATTCAGACCGATTGTGGTACGAATTTCACGAGTAAGGTATTTAGGGGTAAATGTGCTGAACTGGCCATTCAGCACATTACCAGCGTACCTTATCATCCGGAGAGTCAAGGGGTGGTGGAGAGGTTTCACCAGACCCTTAAAACAATTATAAAGAAGTATTGTTATGGAAAAGGAAACGAGTGGGATAAGGCTCTCCCATTCGCCCTTTTTGCTATTCGTAATCACCCAAATGCGTCTACAGGTGTAGCCCCTTTTGAGTTAATTTTTGGGCATAAGATACGGGGTCCGTTGGAGGTTCTGGGTGAAATTCTTAGGTCCGAGCAAAAAGGAAAAATGAAAATTGGTGAATTTATGGATGGTTTGAGAAATAGGTTGAATATGGCTTGGGAGTTTGCCAAGGAAAACTTAAGTTCTTCCCAGGTTAGAATGAAGCAAAATTTTGATAGGAAGACTAAAACCCGTTCTTTTGAGCCGGGTGATTTGGTATTGGTTCTCAGCATGGACCCTGATAATTTTTTTAGAGCCTAGGTATAAGGGTCCATGGAAGGTTTTACGTAAATTATCTGATGTTAATTATGAGATTGAAGCTCCAGGAACTCGGCGTAAGTGTAAGGTGTTCCATATTAATAGATTAAAATCTTATCACTGTAAAAATGTAGACCCCCTGGCTATTGTATATGAAGAACCTGTAGTTGTAGATACATCTGTGTCAGTAGATGATTTTGATGATTTATTAGGTCAGGTACCTTCAGATGCTTTGTTGGATAATCTGCAAAGTTTTGAAGGTCTTAAAGAAGGGTTAAAGCATTTGAAGGGTACTCAGAAAAAGGATATGTTAAATCTAATTCATTCGTTTTCAGATGTGTTTAGGGATTCACCGGGTCAAACTAATTTGTTGGTTCATGATGTGGATGTGGGAAATGCCACTCCTGTAAAGCAAAGTCCTTACAGGTTGAACCCCACCAAGCAGGATATTGTAGAAAAAGAAATAAAGTATATGGTAGATCACGACCTCATTCAGCCTTCGGTCAGTCCATGGAGTTCACCCATTGTGTTGGTTAAGAAGTCGGATGGAAACTTCCGGATGTGCGTGGACTACCGTAAGGTGAATGTTCACACCAAAAGTGATTCTTTCCCACTTCCTAGGATTGATGACTGCCTTGATCGAATTGGGTCTGCCAAATTTATTTCCAAGTTAGATTTGTTAAAGGGTTATTGGCAGGTCCCTTTGTCTGATCGGGCCCGAGAAATTTCTGCATTTGTAACACCTTTTGGGTTATATGAGTGCAAAGTAATGCCATTTGGTATGAAAAATGCGGCATGCACTTTTCAAAGGTTAATGAATAGAGTGATTTGCGGTCTAGATGGTACTGCTATTTATATAGATGATTTAGTAGTTTATAGTGATGACTGGGATACACATTTGGTACGGTTAAGGAAAGTTTTGAATGCATTGAGAAATGCAGGTCTCGTGGTAAATCTTGGGAAATGTGAATTTGGGAAAGCAAAGGTAATTTATCTGGGACATGAAGTCGGTTTGGGTCAAGTAGCCCCAAAGCAAGCGAACCTTGAGGCTATTATGAACCTTAAGAGTCCTGTTAATATACGGGAGGTCAGAAGAATTTTAGGTATGACTGGGTATTACAGAAGGTTCATTAGAAATTTTGCTGACCTTGCTCAACCTTTGACCCAGCTTTTAGAAAAGGGTCGTAAGTTTCTTTGGACGACTCAGTGTGAGGAATCATTTAACAGTTTAAAATCTATACTAATGACTAACCCCATTCTATCCTCCCCAAATTTTCAGAAACCGTTCATTGTGGCTGTTGACGCCAGTGATGTGGGAATTGGAGGAGTGTTATTTCAGCGTGGAGAAGATGGGGAAGTTCATCCCACGTCTTACTTCAGTCGGAAGTTGATGGCGGCCGAAAAGAGATATTCGACCATTGAGAAAGAAGCCCTGGCTTTGGTCCGAACACTGATTCATTTTAAGCCTTATATAACTAATTTTGCTTTTCCCATACAGGTATGGACGGACCATAATCCTTTGGTTTTCATCGAGCGTATGAAGGGGCTAACCAAAGAATCCTTCGCTGGGCCTTGCAATTACAAGAGTTTAATTTGGACATCAGGCACGTGAAAGGTTCCGAAAATAAGATACCTGATGCCCTTTCTCGAGGTTGAGTTGATCTGGGTTGTGGGGTGTGCTGAAGTCACTAATTGTCGTCCGGTCCAGCCATCATTATTTTTACGCTATGAAGACTGGAGGTTGCGAGACTAGCCCACAGCTCGTAGCCATATTGGATGACACCCTCTTGTATATTTTGGTTTGTATGTCTACATGAGCATTAAGTTTTTCTCAGCTTTTATTATTTTTATGCTATAAATGCTGAGTGTTGAGTCTAGCACAGAGCTTGTAACTGATATAACTTGCTCGAGGGTTGGTTTGAATTTTTCTGAGCTCATGTCTCCTGCCCCAACTCAACTCTCTTCAAACGCATATGTTGGACAATACATTACTTAAACTTGTACCTTTAATGTTTTTTTTGGTCTGATACTTAATTTTTCTTTTTCAGCTTTAGAAGTTGTC